>NC_041397.2:171918679-172083679 GCF_900747795.2 Erpetoichthys calabaricus
TGTTCGTCTCCCATGGTTTTCGATGGTGGACGTGGTCGGGTGTCGTAACCGAAACGAATAATGAAAAGTCAACGTGGCTCAGAGGTGCATCTGGACTCCTAGCACAGACGAAAGGGACTAACTGGCTGGTCGGCGAGTTTTTGCGTCCGGGCACATGAGCAGCGAGGGTAGACGTGGGCTGGGGAAAACGGAGTGTTGGTGGGCGGGGAAACGTCTTCCATGTTCCTGCAGGACCATCTAAGTAGACGCATGTTTGTCGCGGAATGCGGTGGACGCTGGTTGGGGAATAGGTGAGACGCTAATGAAAAAGAGGCACAGGGCTTATTGATTTTTAAAGACTGCTTCCTTCATTGTGTTTTAACCTCAGTTTTAAAGGATTGCGCGGCTCTCTCTCTCACGCTGCCTGTGTGTGTGCCTCTGTCGCTCTGTGGCGCTGCCTGTGTGTGTGCACGGCTGTCTCTCTCGGGCTGCCTGTGTGTGTGCGTGGGGCTCTCTCTCTCGCGCTGCCTGTGTGTGTGCCTCTGTCTCTCTCTGGCGCTGCCTCTATGTGAACCAAGGTTCCACTGAGGTTGACTAATGAAAAGTCAACGTGGCTCAGAGCTGCATGTGGACTGTGGCACAGACAAACAGAAATGACGGCATGTTTTTCGAGGCGTCGCGTCCGAGTTGGTGGGTGTGGCTCTGCGAGTTGTTGTCGTATCCAATGGTCTAAGAGTTGGTGGGCGTGGCTCCTTCCTCCGTGCACCATTGGCGTCTTACTTGTCGGCGGTTTAGTGAATCCACGCCCCTTTCGGCGTGCTTTCCATGGGTGGCTACTTGTCTTCTGGCTTAGTGAATTATATATATAGATAGTTTTGTCACAGTAATTCCACTGCAAATTCATTAATGCAAAGACAGCAATACTGGATAAAAATCACATTATCATGAGGAAATTCAGTTCTGTCACAGGTAATTCAATTTTATGTATTATGATTACAGGTATACCATAAATAATATATAGTTTGACCACTATGAAAAATACTATGTTTTTACACTTGTAAAACAGTTTTTAAATGTGGACATTTTTGTTGAGTAATGCAAAATTAATAAAATTTAACAAAACTAAAAGTTAATTGCTGAAAAACTAAAACTAACTAAAAAGAAAAAGCAAAAAACTAAATAAAAATTGGAATTACAAAAAGTAAAAAAATGAAACTAAATAAAAACTAAAAGTGAAATCAAAACAAAAAGTAAAACTGAAAAATATCTTAAAACTAGAAAAACACTGTTAATTTGGGCTGTGAATGAAAAACCAATATGTGCAAACAGATTTTCAGTTTTATATTTAAAGGTTGAAGCAGGCACTGTCATTTCATTAATCATTTTATTTATAATTTTTAAAGTGTTAAATAAAAACCCATGTCAAAGATATTACCCTAAACTGACTGATGATTCAATCACAGTAATGTGTTAAGTTAAGATCAATTGATAATGAAAGAGACAAAAATAAAGTTCCAGATATATACAGGTTTCATCTGCCTGTTGGCAGCCACATCCTGGTTACTTCAGTAGTGTACTACAAGTCAGGCCAACATTATTGATTCTGGCAAAAGTCTTTTGTACAGATGCCTCTACATTAAGTTCATTGACAAGATTAAATTAACTAAATTACTTGTGCTATTAGGATTAGCTATGGCTTCTCCTGACCCTGTACTTGATAAATAGCCTTTTGAAAATGGATTAAAGGATGGATGGAAATTCTATCATAGGCTGAAAATAGAACAAAATTGTGAAATACTGATAATGATTTAGGTGTAGTTTTATTTGTCTTATTGGTAGTAATTAATAGCTGACTGGCCTAAGCCTGCTGATGTCATAATTGTGGTTTTTGATTACCAGACTGTTCAATATTCCATGAAACATGATTTAAAAAAATATTTTTTCACAATAAGATAACCTCATAAAAATCTTTATCTGTGAATTTATGAACACAGTTGTAGAAAATTGAAATGAATTCATGAAAAATGTAATATTTAAGTGTAAATGTCATACTGTATAAAGGCTAAAAAAAGAACAATTAGAATTGAGTAGCATTCTAAAAATAGACCTTCATCTAGCTTAGGAAGTGAAATTCAGAAATCATTTTACATGTGAAAAGACTATGTTTTGTTCTTGGGTGATTCAAAAAGCCACGATTAACCAAACTGATCAGGAACAGCTGATGCTGAGGAGTGACTACTTGGCATCCACACCAGAACAAGTACTTTTTCCCTTGTACAAAGCCAGAAAACATTCATAATCCAGAATCCAAGTGCAGTTTCACTTTACATCTGGTTTCTTGCCAATGACATGCAAGTTATTTAGTCTAATGACTTCAAATTCGCACTTTACAAGGGGAATAAGTGATATGAAGAACGTTGTAGGTGTCAATGCTTCATTCTAACAGTCTGAGGTTACAGTTAGTCATATGTTTTTCCTGTGTGCTGCTACTAGTTGTTGGGTGGTTTTTACTGTATTTAAAAAATTTTCCATCCCTCAACATGCCGTGATGTAAAGCATGCTTTTTTGTGTGTCTTAATAATGAATAATTTATTGCTTTAAGCTAGAGGTGTAATATCCAAATTATAACATTTTTAACACTTTTTTATTAAAATTAATATTTAGGTATCTCAGTGTAACAGGGGATGCTTTTTTGCACTCAGGATAATGCCAAAGAAGGGTACATATATTAAAAAACAGTGTTTATTCCATAAACACAAAAGGGAGAACTTCTAGTGGGCAATTTCCCAATCTTTTCTGATCTTATTAAATGAGCATTCTAGCCCCAGCCTCTAAGAGTTAAATAGATTCAGTCTTGTAAAACATAGGTCCATGATATGGCAGTATGTGAAAGAAGGTCTGCAAGAGAACATTATGCCCTGACACCAGACAGGGTGCCTTAGAGGGTATTAAAACAAAATAGGTAGAGTAATAGTTGGGAAGTATCTGAGAAATTTCCTGTAGAATACTAGAATACAGAACACCATGCTACTTCCATATCTTGTGGTTTTGTGGCCTCCTGACAGTGTCCCATGATGTCTTCCTTTCATTCCTTCTTGTTCATTCAAAGTTAGAAAATGGTGTGAATCTGAAAAAGGCAAGAGTCTAGGAAAATATATTCAAAAAACAGTGTGAAAGTCAACAACAACCTATCGTGAAAACCCAAGGTGGTAATCAAAGCCTAAAGTCAAATTAAACTTGCAAAAAGCCCTATCTGAGTGAAAGATTTGCTAGCTAAACTGCATTGGATTAACTATAATGTTCAAAACCTTGTACAGTCAGGAAATCTGCAATGGTGAGTTTTGTACAGTTGAAAATGTGATGTCATACATTGTGACTTGCAGTTGTTACATAGTACCAACTGGCAGCTTTGCTAACAAAAATGAGTCTAAAAATGTGTGCCTATATGTAACAAAATAATGTTGAGGGTAGACAAAATAATAACATTAATAAAGTAAAACCCATTGCCCATACCCCATTGTGGCACTTCTTGTGTGATTTTGGGCTATACAAAAATAAATTGTATTGTATTGTAAAACTAAAAGCACCAAGAATTAATTCTGCACATAAAAAACCTTAAAATCATGACACTCTCAAAGTTAACAATCAAACACACTGTAATCTGTAATCAGTTATTTTACTGCTTATTTTCTTTTTTTTTCAGATAAGGCTCCTTTGACTAAAAGCTTGCTGCTTGTGCCTACAATTCTTGCCTTTCTATTAGTTGTGCTACTTCCTCAGTATCAGAACTTTTTTGTATATGATCTTCAGCTGGTCATCCGTGATCTACGGGTAAGTGATTAACTTGAATAAGCTATAATATCATAAAATGTTTTTAATCATCATTCCTGACTTTGAGAATTTTATCTGCTTTATTACACATCCCAAAGATATAGATGTTAGGTTCTTTGGGGACTCTTGATTAGTCCAGTGAGAGGGAATTTGTGCTGTAATGGTCTGGGATTCTATCTAGACACAGCACTTGCCTTGAGACTTATGCTGCCAAGATAGGCTCCATTTACCCATAACTCTTTATTAGAATTAGATGGCATGAAACACCTATTTCATAAATCACATATTTCTTATTATGAGTATTGACAAGTTGCTAAAAAATGCTAGCCCATAAAATGCATAATAAAAAAAGTTAGGAACATTATCACAGAAATCAACAGTGCCATCTCAACCAGAGTTATTGAATATAGAGAAATAAATAACATATGTAAACTTTAAATTGCCGGGCACAGCCCGAAGAGGCAACGTGGGTCCCCCTTCCCATGGGCTCACCACCTATGGGAGGGGCCAAGGAGGTCAGGTGCAGTGTGAGTTGGGTGGTGGCCGAAGGCGGGAACCTTGGCGGTCTGATCCTCGGCTACAGAAGCTGGTTCTTGGGACGTGGAATGTCACCTCTCTGAAGGGGAAGGAGCCTGAGCTTGTGCGCGAGGTTGAGAGGTTCCGGCTAGATATAGTCGGGCTCACCTCGATGCATAGCTTGGACTCTGGAACCAATCTCCTTGAGAGGGGCTGGACTCTGTACCACTCTGGAGTTGCCCCCGGTGAGAGGCGCCGAGCGGGTGTGGGCATACTTATTGCCCCCCGACTTGGAGCCTGTACATTGGGGTTTACCCCGGTAGACGAGAGGGTAGCCTCCCTCCGCCTTCGGGTGGGGGGACGGGTCCTAACTGTTGTTTGTGCGTATGCACCAAATGGCAGTTCGGAGTACCCACCCTTTTTGGAGTCCCTGGAGGGGGTGCTAGAGGGCATACCTTCTGGGGACTCCCTCGTACTGGTGGGAGACTTCAATGCTCACGTGGGCAATGACAGTGAGACCTGGAAGGGTGTGATTGGGAGGAATGGCCCCCCCCGATCTGAACCCGAGGGGTGTTTTGTTATTGGACTTCTGTGCTCATCACGGATTGTCCGTAACAAACACCATGTTCAAGCATAGGGGTGTTCATATGTGCACTTGGCACCAGGACACCCTAGGCCTCAGTTCGATGATCGACTTTGTGGTCGTGTCGTCGGACTTGCGGCCACATGTCTTGGACACTCGGGTGAAGAGAGGGGCGGAGCTATCAACTGATCACCACCTGGTGGTGAGTTGGCTTCGATGGTGGGGGAGGATGCCGGTCAGGCCTGGTAGGCCCAAACGTGTTGTGAGGGTCTGCTGGGAACGTCTGGCAGAGCCCCCTGTCAGAAGTAGCTTCAACTCCCACCTCCGGCAGAACTTCGACTACGTCCTGAGGGAGGTGGGGGACATTGAGTCCGAATGGGCCATGTTCCGTGCCTCTATTGTTGAGGCGGCTGACCGGAGCTGTGGCCGTAAGGTGGTCGGTGCCTGTCGTGGCGGCAATCCCCGAACCCGTTGGTGGACACCGGCGGTGAGGGATGCTGTCAAGCTGAAGAAGGAGTCCTACCGGTCCCTTTTGTCCTGTGGGACTCTGGAGGCAGCTAATAGGTACCGGCAGGCCAAGCGGAATGCGGCTTCGGTGGTTGCTGAGGCAAAAACTCGGGCATGGGAGGAGTTTGGGGAGGCCATGGAGAACGACTTTCGGACGGCTTCGAGGAGATCTGGTCCACCATCCGGCATCTCAGGAAGGGGAAGCAGTGCAGTGTCAACACTGTACATGGTGGGGATGGTGCGTTGCTGACCTCGATTCGGGACGTTGTGGGTCGGTGGGGGGAGTACTTTGAAGACCTCCTCAATCCCAATAACATGCCTTCCAATGAGGAAGCAGAGCCTGGGGACTCCGAGGTGGGCTCCCCCATCTCTGGGACTGAGGTCACCGAGGTGGTCAAAAAACTCCTTGGTGGCAGGGCCCCGGGGGTGGATGAGATACGCCCGGAGTTCCTCAAAGCTCTGGATGTTGTAGGGCTGTCTTGGTTGACATGTCCTACAACATAGCATGGACATCAGGGACAGTGCCTCTGGATTGGCAGACAGGGGTGGTGGTCCCCCTCTTTAAGAAGGGGGACCGGAGGGTGTGTTCCAACTACAGAGGGATCACACTCCTCAGCCTCCCTGGAAAAGTCTATTCGGGGGTTCTGGAGAGGAGGGTCCGTCGGATAGTCGAACCTCGGATTCAGGAGGAACAGTGTGGTTTTCGTCCTGGTCGCGGAACAGTGGACCAGCTCTACACCCTTAGCAGAGTTCTGGAGGGTGCATGGGAGTTCACCCAACCAGTCTACATGTGTTTTGTAGACTTGGAAAAGGCGTTCGACCGTGTCCCTCGGGGAATCCTGTGGGGGGTGCTCCGGGAGTATGGGGTACCGGACCCCCTGATAAGGGCTGTTTGGTCCCTGTACAACTGGTGTCAGAGCTTGGTCCGCATTGCTGGCAGTAAGTTGAACCCGTTTCCAGTGAGAGTTGGACTCCGCCAGGGCTGCCCTTTCACTGATTCTGTTCATAACTTTTATGGAAAGAATTTCTAGGCGCAGCCAGGGTGCCGAGGGGGTCCGGTTTGGTGGACTCAGGATTGGGTCACTGCTTTTTGCAGATGATGTTGTCCTGTTTGCTTCATCAGGCCGTGATCTTCAGCTCTCTCTGGATCGGTTCGCAGCTGAGTGTGAAGCGGCTGGGATGGGAATCAGCACCTCCAAATCCGAGACCATGGTCCTCAGCCGGAAAAGGGTGGAGTGCCCTCTCAGGGTTGGGAACGAGATCCTGCCTCAAGTGGAGGAGTTCAAGTATCTCGGGGTCTTGTTCACGAGTGAGGGAAGAATGGAGCGAGAGATCGACAGGCGGATTGGTGCGGTGTCCGCAGTGATGCGGGCTCTGCATCGGTCTGTCGTGGTGAAAAAGGAGCTGAGCCGTAAGGCAAAGCTCTCAATTTACCGGTCGATCTATGTTTCTACCCTCACCTATGGTCATGAGCTATGGGTAGTGACCGAAAGAACGAGATCGCGACTACAAGCGGCTGAAATGAGTTTCCTCCGCAGGGTGTCTGGGCTCTCCCTTAAAGATAGGGTGAGAAGCTCAGTCATCCGGGAAGGGCTCAGAGTAGAGCCGCTGCTCCTCCTCATCGAGAGGAGTCAGATGAGGTGGCTCGGGCATCTGATCAGGATGCCTCCTGGACGCCTCCCTGGTGAGGTGTTCTGGGCACGTCCAACCGGGAGGAGGCCCCGGGGAAGACCCAGGACTGGCCTGGGAACGCCTCGGGATTCTCCCGGAAGAGCTAGAAGAAGTGGCCGGGGAGAGGGAAGTCTGGGCATCTCTGCTCAAGCTGCTGCCCCCGCGACCCGACCTCGGATAAGCGGAAGAGGATGGATGGATGGATGGAAACTTTAAATTTACTTTGCCAGAATCAGTTACGAAGTTCTAAGAATCTAAAAGGCAATCATTGCATCACTGAGTGATTGTTTCATATATATCTACTTGCTTGATGGGTTGGAAGAGTGGCATCTGATCTGACTTAAATAAAAAGTAATACTTTTGGTCTTACTATTAATTATTTATTTATTGTAATGAAACTTTTTAAATCGGTAAAATTAACAAACAAGAGAACTAAAAAATTAATTAATGAATAAGACTGTAAATCCCAGATACAGTTTGCAAAGAACAGGCAGTAACATCTAACACAGAAGACTTTAAAAACATAGCTGCATAGCTCTGTCAGACATGAATGTTGACATTAGGAATTATTTAAATTTTAGCATAATGGGAGAAGTTTAATCCTAAAGTAATTGCCTTCATCAGGTAGAGGTCAAATATTAATAAAAACGTGACTCAGGCTTAACTACCTTTATATGCCAAATTTCTTAGGTTGGATCTACAGCAGACTTATTAACAAGCAGCATAGGATGGTAGACCTTGTATTCAATAGGCTTTTAACAGGCAGTGGTGTAATAGTTAAGGCTTTGGACTTCAAACCTTGACGTTGTTAGTTCAAATCCCAAGACTGACGCTGTGAGATCATGAGCAAGTCACTCGACCTGCCTGTGTGTCAATGGAAAACCAAAAAAAAAATTTAACCAATTGTATCATAATTGTTGTAAGTTGCCTTGGATAAAGGTGTAAATGTAAATGCAAGTTTCTATTTATACATTATGCTTTTTTGAGAGGTTGATGAGATTGCTTCATTGTCTGCGTTTTCATTATGTACTAATCTTGTTACCGTCATCAGTATAATGAGAAAAGCAGAGCATGCTAGTCCAGGCTGTTTAAGCTTGACACTAGTCCAGATTCAGTTAATGCTGGCACATATTTAAATGCAGAATTTGTAATAGATGACATGAAAGGAGATCCAACTCTGTGAATTGTTTACCTATGGTAAGATGTGAAATCCCCATAGATGGTGGAATGTATAGACACAAATACAAGAAAACCTGTTGTGCAGTTAGATAGTCTTCACATGACTTGTTCTCCTGGGTGTTCAAGACCAGGTTTTTAAGCTGGAGGCTGTGGCCCTTTGGATGTCTTCCAAGCTGTTCTTAGGAAGCAGTGGCACTTCTGACAAGGTTTAAACAGAAAAAAAGTTTTGAAGATTATTTTCAAATTAACATAACTGAAAATGTTCTGCAATTGTTGCCTGGATGTAGTCCTGTATTAGTGTAGTTATAAACTGGTGCTACAGTTCACAGTGTTGCGGTATGTGTGTTGTATGTAACCTGTGAATAACTTCTCCTACTTTTGATCTGAATTCATGTGTAACTGTATACTTTTTGTAAATGCAAATGATTTTATTCCATATTAAATCACACTTCTGTTTTTACATTAAAACTGAATTAAAAGCACATTTGGCATGTACATAGAAAATTAAAAAAGCACAGACCCAAAATAAAAACTATCATTAATTTCTTGTTAAAATTCCCATCTGCAGCATTTGGGGGTTGGTTAAAGAACTATCATTTCGAGTTGTACCCAAAAGTTCAGTACTTGATGGTCCTTTAAAACATTTCAATTCCTGCTGGTGATACACCAAGCGAAAAGTTTGCGTATCCTGGCATAGAGCTATCATGTGATATTTGGTCACATATTTGTCAAAAGGATACAATGGGCAGTTGTAAAAATAAAATGTCATTGTCATGGATATGCAGTATTTGAGGATATAGTGGAGGTGGGCAAAAGTAATGTAACTTTTGAATAAGTACTGTTTGAGTAATAAAAAAGACTAGATTATCATTTTTCACAGAATGTAAAATGTTAAGTTAAATCTGAGCAGTTTTCTTGTTTTATTGCAGCCGTTGAACATTATCTCTTAAATAATAATTTGTCAAAAAAAATCAAATTGTAAGTACTTTGCAAACTGTAAGGAAAGAAACTCTTTGTATTGTAGAAAGAAGTGAGGTATGATTGTTGAGCTGTAGTAATACCCAAAGACCTCTCTGTGCTCAATTTGTCTTTCTCTGTTTTATTTCAGATATGGAGGCTAATATCCAGTCGGCTAATTTATTTGGATGTAAAAGATGCATTTTGTGGTAGTCTACTAATCTACAACTTCCGAGTATTTGAAAGAAGATATGGCAGCAAAAAATACGCGGTAGGTATATTTAGTAACACATTGTTCATCTGTTCATTCATTTTAAAAAAGAAATTGTTCTTTATATACTTTTTTTAGTGTTTGTTACATGGTATTCTTTTTTTTTTTTTTTGAGTAAGTTGTATTTTTTTTCTTTATTTGCATGTCAAGTTAATTGATAACACTGGCAGCTCGTTAATCTGATCTAAGTTATTGAGAACTATGAGAAGCAGATACTGTAATGGTTTTTGATTAGCGTATTTCTTGCTTTTGTAGCTAAAGAGATAATTTGATATGAATATATCTGATTCTCTAGCATGTCCTTTTTCTTTAATTCCTAAATAACAGCGTATATGAAAAAAGTACAGTTTTTAACAAAATAATGAAAGTAATGAAATAATTTAATTTTGTGAAATCCTTCAACTGTTTTCATTGCTACTCACATGCTGAATGAGAGTGTAGTCTCCTTTTAGCCAATTCAGTGGTGCATTATATATCTTCTATTTTCAACTTTAGGTTTCAGTAAAATTAGAATTTATAACATTAAATTAAAGAATATTAATAAATGGATACCTTAGTTTCTACCAGTTTTACATACTTGATCTATCCTAAGGTACTGACTTAGCCTCATACTTGTTTCCATTGAGACTTTATCTAGATATTTAATATATATATATATATATATATATATATATATATATATATATATATATATATATATATATATATATATATATATATATATATATATATATATATATATATATATATATATAAACATTAATATAATCAATACACATTTTTTGAAAGCTGCAATCTTTTTTTTTTGCATTTTTGCAGTCATTTTTATTTGGCATGTGGATTCTGTCTGCTGTGTTCGAGTTACTGCTAACTGAAGCGATGTTCTATGTGTTTCACATCAATATGGATATCTTACCTTCTGGTTTGTAAGTACATTTTTGCTCTGATATTTTTTAAATGAATTTTATGTTTTTGATTCTGAGAAAGTTTGCATTTACACCATTTTATAATTCAGACTACTAACCTGTATGATGAAATCCTTTCCTTGTGAGTCTGACCAGACTACAATATCACTTTTTATAACTGGAGCACTAATTAGAAAAAATGCAGACTTCTTAGTCACTACCCATAATTATAGTATATGGTTACTTGGAACACCTTTGTGAATATTTGAACTTATGTGAATTAAATATTCTTTTGCCTTTTTAAAGCTGTTGTGGGTGCTGGCGTTCACAGTTTATTGTTGTGTCTCTTTATTTTAATTGGTTAAAAGTTGCCTGTAGTGTTTACAGGAAAGTGGCCTTATTGTTAAGATATTGTTTATGGTAATCAAATGGAATACCTTGATTGTATGTGCTATAAATGGTACTATATTACATTTTCATCAGTTCAGTTATATATTAAATTATGAAACTTTATTATTTCTCTTTTCACATTTTTTTCTTTTGACTTTAGAGTATCATACATTTGGTCTTAAATAAAAATAATACATCAACAATAAGATGTACATTATATTAAAAAGTAGGTAGAATATTTCCTATACCTACTTACAATTTCTTCTGAACATAATTTATAGCATGACTGTTATACAAATGGTAGAATCATATATAGGTTTATAGGGTTATTATTATCACATTTACAGAATACACTGAAATTCTTACTTGCATGTGCTAGTCAATGTACAACACATCTTCACTTTTAGGCTGATATACAGTATATTAAAAGCTTAGCCATGCTGATAAATGTGTTTACTAAAAACAAATATTTTGGTAATAGAATTTAGTACTTTATCTCAAGTAGAGGCATTGATCTTGTACTACTGATTAGCCTTTTCCCTCCTTCTGGAAGATAATGCATTTGTTAAAACCCAGGCAATGAAAGTTTTAGATATTTGCTTCTTTATGCTTATTTGAACATTATCTTGATTTGGGAGACCCAAAACCATAGAAGACCCAAAAATAATTTCAAAGGTTGCCCCCTTGGGTGAAAAATTCTGATCAAACCCCAACTAGATACAAAAAGGGCTTAAAAGAATCTTTATAAAATAAAAGATTCATGTTAATAAAACCTCTGAAATCCAAGAAGCTCCTAAGAGCACAAAAGGAATTGCCTGAGAAGGTAAGACAATCCATAACAAACTAAGTCCCAATACAGAATTCTAAGGCATACTTGAAAGTGAAGCACAGGTTAAAAAAAATTCAGGAAATCAGAAATGAAAAGGCAAGGGAAAACAAAAGTAACACTCCACTCCCTAGTGTGTTCGAAATGAATCGTCAGGAACTTTGGAAGGCCCTCCAATATATAGAATGGAGAGCAGTTCCTGGTGGTGATTGAAGATTTAATCAAGGAATTTTCCATTTACAAACACAGAAAATAATGTACATAATAAACAAAAGAAACATTAAATAAATGTCAAAAAACTGGACAAAACAGACAAGAAGCACAACTTTGAATCCCAACCATGGAAAAAGTGCTGGAGAAAACATTTCAAATATAATCATTATTCTGCTTGATAGTTTTATCACCCGGAACACTACAGTATATTATGATATTTTGTGAGGAATGTCATGAGTGGTTAAATTATTTATATAACAAGGATGTATGCTTTACATTTTTACATACTAGACTTTTTTTTAACCCTTTTAGATATATAAGCACTAAAGCTGTCTTCCACAGTATCACTTGAATAACAGGTTTATTTTAATTAAACAAACTCTGTTATACTCGAAACACAAAATTTGGAAAGGAAAATGTAAATGTATAAGTAACAAAATAATAATGAAAAGTAAATGTGAAGGTATAACATTTATGTTTGTTGGTATGTGAATGATTTACACAAAAAAATCTTTTTTAAGAATTAGTAAAAGGTAATAGGCTGGAGTCTATCTTTTCATGGACAGGTCCAATACTGCATATAGCTCATTATGTATAAGCATGCCGTGATAAGAGGTTCGTGGTGACCCTTGTTTTCAAATAAATAATCTCGTCCCAGAGCGTGCAGGCTCCATTCAGGTGCGGGTGTGCATGGGGTTGATTGGGGTGCTTGGCTGATCATGCACTCGTGTGCAAATGTGAGCGGATCAGTCAGGTGGCTCATTCACAGCTCAGAGTAGGCAGAGTACCACACCTGCACCATATAAAAGGAACCTGAATGGCAGAAAGGAGAAGGAGAAAGAAAAGGAAAAAGAAAAGAATAGAGATTGATGAGAACAGAGAAAAGGGTAGGAACGGGATGGATCCCGTGCGATGTATTGTGGAAGCAGGTGGATGGAAAAGTGAACTCCAGGTGTGGAACTTACAGCCAGACACTTAAGAGGAGGCTGAGGTTTGCTCCTGCTGAGCAGCCTCGGAGCAGTAGCAACCAACCACTCCAGGAGGTCTGCCATATAAGGCCAGGGAGTGGTAGCAGGAGGCAAAGGAATAAAACTCAGAGCGGCGTCCTGTGAACGTTGACCTAATGGCAACAGGAGCCCAAGCTGGATTAAAGCATTGTCTGTGTATGCAAGTGATGTCTTCTCATGCTGGGGAAACTGAAGAGTAAGCAGAGGAGACGTCAGTTTTTAGAGAGAAAGCACTGTGGCTCGGATTATGTTTTTAAGGACGTTTTTCTTCCCAGGATTTTTAACCTCATTTTGTATGAAATATTTGTGGGGCATTTTAACCCCATATACACCTGACTTTATGGATTATTTATTTTTTGAAGATTGTTTGTTGCACTGCACTTTTTGGAACACTCCTTGTTTTTCTGGTTTTAATAAAAGAACTGAAGCTTTTCTGAATGTATGTGTCCTCATTTGCCTGGCTGAACTTGGTGTATGACTATTGACGGCTATGGGTTGAAGATGCTCCTGGAAGCAACCGGGGAGTGTGGATTCGACCCGGACCATCACACATGCACTTCCACACAGTCACACCATGTCAATTTGAAGTTGCAGATTGAAATGACAGTATATCTTTGGTTTGTGAGCAGAAGCCTGGCACTTAAGAGCAAACATTTGTGGAGAGACCCAAGAAAACCATTTAAAAAATGTAAACAATTCCAGAATAAACACATGCCTCATTGCCACCACACCACCCTTGTGATGTTGCAGCTATTTTATTAACTAACCATTTATTAATTTAACCAAAGGTTTTCAAATGCTATTTCTTTTCTAGTGTATATATAAACACTGGGATCTCAAGATTCTGTGCTACAACTTGCTTGAAGAAGGGGCCTGATCTGCCTCAAAAGCTTATTTTAATCTCTTATAGTTAGCCAATAAAAGGTGTCATTTTGCTTAATTTCTTATTGCTTTCATTGATGTAATGGCCGAAATCAGCTGAACCATGTCTGACCTATTTTCCACATTTAATAACACCATGTTAAATAAAAAAAATTAATATTTTATTACAAAATAATAAAAATTTTAAAACAAAGTCTTTATATTAAACCTTCACTTAACCTGATCCTATGTGATTGGTGTGAATGCCAGCCTACATAATGTGACTCTTAAACAGCACAGGAAATCTACTAAATTTGATACAAAAGGTGTGAAAACAACTCAAAATATGCTCACATTTTCAAAAAGCATAATTAAAAGTACAAACAAAAATAAACAAATAGCACATAAGTACCAGATTAATAAAAGATCAAAAAGCCCTGCTTTTTAATGAAGAATCCGAAGAACTAATGATCATGCAACATCTCTGGACCTCCTTTTTTGGCAAAAATGGAGCTCTCATTAACATGGTAACATTTGTAAACTACTAAATATATATGTAACACAAGCCAAATAATAGATGGTAATTTTAATTTTTAAAATGTTTTAATTGCCAAAGTAGAAACTAATTAATAAAGAATAAGAATGTCAAATTACACTGCACAACAATTTTTTTTGAAAAGTCTTGCTTCCTGAACAGTTTTTGCTGATTGTGACAGGTACCTACTGGGTATGCACAAATATAGTTTTGGTTTTACTGCACCACGTAGGATTTCTGAGAAGTAGATATTTATATGTTTACTGACAATAACGTATTTAGTCACGTTTATGTTTTGCATAAGCTATTAAATTCAACAGAATTAAAAGTGTTTTGCTCCTGATTTTCTCTTGTATTCAATGTCCTGGTGCATCACATTGCAGTGTCCAACAGTAGTCCGCAAGCATTGATGGATTCCAGTTGCCCTGGTATCGTTTCTCCATTGTAGCAATGTCCTGGTGAAACCTTTCACTGTGTTCGTCACTGACAACACAGATTTGCGGGGAAGAAGTCCAAGTGTGAGTGGAGGAAATGAATCTTGAGTAACATTTTGCACTTCATTGTCTTGTATGCTTTGAGAAGATTGTCTACCAGCTGAATGTAGTTTGGGGCTCTGTAATTGGCCAGAAAATTGTCAACAACATCTTTGAAGGCTTTCCAGGCAATTTTTTCTGGCCCAACTAACAGATCTTCAAACCGCTTGTCACTTACAACATGTCTGATCTGGGGGCCAACAAAAATGTCCTCTTTGATCTTGGCGTCAGTTATTCTTGGGAACATCTGTCTTAAATAACGAAAACCTTCGCCTTCCTTGTTCAGTGCTTTCACAAAATTCTTCATGAGTCCCAGTTTTATGTGAAGAGGAGGCAAAAATATCTTTGCCGGGTCGACAAGCGATTCATGTGCCACATTTTTCTGTCCTGGAACTAACTTTTTACAGAGTGGCCAGTTCTGTCGAGAATAATGTGACTCTTTGGCACGGCTGTCCCATTCACAGATGAAACAACAGTACTTTGTATAGCTGAGCTGCAGTCCTAGTAACAGAGCAACGAATTTAAGATCTCCATAGATATTCCAGTTGTACCTGCTATACTGGACATGCTTAAGCAACAGTTCCATATTCTCATACGTTTCTTTCATGTGTGCTGTATAGCCAACAGGTATTGAAGGATAAACTTTGCCATTGTGTAGCAGAACAGCTTTCAGGCTTAACATTGACGAATCAATAAAGAGACACCACTCTTCCGGGAGGCTGAGAACAATCCTTCAATGTCACAACAGAAACAGAGACTGTCAACTTGTGTAGAAAATGTGGTTATATCATGATGTCGGCCTCGAAACACAGAAATTTTCGTACTTGGTGATAGCAAACACCATTCCTGCAGTCTCGAACCCAGCAGCTCGGCTTTTGCTTTTGACAGACTCAAATCTCTGACCAAATCGTTCAATTCAGACTGTGTTATCAGATATGGATCACCTGATGAGCATGGTTCAAAATCCGGGTCAGTGACACTGTCAGTACCCTGCATTGCAGTTCCTTCATCTGGTTCGTCTAAGGTTCAATCCTCTGGTGGTTTCGGAATTGGAAGACTGTCGTCATGTGGCACGGGTCTCATTGCTGAAGGCAGATTAGGATATTCAATTGACTTCTTGTTTTTGGCAGAGAAGCCAGACACATTAGTCAAACAGAAGTAACAGTCCGTCACATGGTCTTTCTGTTCTTGCCATATCATCGGAACAGCAAACAATATCGTCTTTTGAGTGCCTTTGAGCCAGGCTCTCAGACTGACAGCATGTGTTGCACAGCAAATGTGAGGTGCCCATTCCTTGTCTTGATCACCAATTTTGCAGCCGAAATACAGATGCTTTTACAGAAGTTTTTTTTCACAAGAGCAGTCATCCAGCGTCTCTGAACCGCAAGTATATAGCATCAAGCTTACTTACTGTTATTTTGCTACAAATACTATATTTAACTATACTGATACTATACATACACACTGACTATCTTTATTAACCAAATGAGCAGGATCGGTGTATGCAAGCCACCTTTATAGCATGCTGAGACAGCATCAAACTCGTTCAGACCTGCCCTGGCATGCCCAGGATGTCAATTTCCACAGAACAGCTTCCAACCTGGCCTGATTCCATGCCTGGACATGCCCAGACTGCACAAACCGTTGATGATAAGTCACTTACGGGAGCAAAAATGTTTGGATACAAATATAAGAAAAAATCATGACAAAACTGAAGATTTCTCTGAAATGGTACGTGATGGGTAAATTTTGATGTGATATTTGTGATCAGCACCCAAAAATCTATCAGTGTTCATGAAGCAAAATCTTTGTTGTGCAGTGTTATTATACCCTTGAAAAGAAAACTAATGTTGAGAAAGATAAGGCTTACAATATTATTAAAATTAATGATCATGTTTATTATTTTTATGCAAATAAGAAAGTAAACATTTTAGTATTAAACTTAACCACTGCAGTACAGAGCAAATGCATCCAAATAAAGTCATTGTTTTAGAAGAGTCCAGTTTGCTGAAATCTACATGACATTAAAGCATGCCACTGTTGATGTTGCTGAGTGAACGCATGCTGGCAGAGCGGAAACTTTTCCTCCTTACACTTCGCAGGTAATTTCGATAGAGAATGACACTGATCACACGGTCCTGGAACTGTTTGGACACGATATAATACAAGATAATGTCAAGACAAGTACTAAGATTCATTATGAAAGTCGTGACTGCTCCCCAGATACTGAACTTATCTGAGGTGTTTTCCAGCAAAAGGTAGACAAAACAGATATGGAAAGGAACAAAGCAAACAAGCACCTGAATAATCAGAGTGATGATAATTTTAATGGACTTCTCCTTGACTTTTGGCTTCAGTTTTGAAGTCCGACCATGAATAAGGTTGTTGACAATGACAGAATAGCATATGATCATAATGAAAGTAGGTACGAGGAAAAAAAAAATCAGGCGAGTAAAAGCTGTGGCACCTGTCAGTTGTAAGTGGATGATGTCCCGTATTTTCAGGCATGTTGTATAGTTTGAGGCTGCATCTGGATCATTAGAGGACAAAAGCACTGGTGCTGTACTGGCCAGTGTCATAACCCAAATGCCAGTGCATGCCATTACAGATTTACTTACATTTTTTAGCTCCTTGGAGTGCTTTGGCTGCACAATGGCCATGTACCGGTCAGTACTTATTAAAGCAAAAAGCCAAAGAGCAATGCAGGGATAAAAGATTGTTAGAGCAGCTGTTATCCGACAGAAAATGTTTCCAAAGGGCCAGTAATTCTTTGCATAGTAAACCATACGAAAAGGTAATAATAGTATAAAAAATAAGGTCCACCAGTGCCACATTCATCATATATACAGTTACAGAGTTTCTCCTTTTTGTTGTAAGGCTGAAGACCCATAGTGCAGTGCTGTTCACTATAATGCCAACTATAAATATTATACTGTAGAAAACAAGAGCCAGTACTCTGTATTCTTGAGGCTGAGTCTCTTCATAGAGCCTGCTGAAAGAGGCATTATCCACCATTGTGAACATATTTTTCTTCAAGTCATGACCCTGTAATTAAAAGACAAATATTAAGTTCTTCTTACAAACTATAAATTAAATAGACATGCCTGCAAGGTCTACATTACTGTTTTTTTCTATTGTGTGATTTTGCTCTGCAGTATTATCATTGTTAAAGAGGGTGGTTAGGGTTTTGAAATCTTCCTCCCATAAGTAAAAAATAGTAATTGTGAAAACCATTTCTGAAACTAATCACCTTTTTATGGCTCTTTCAGATCTTTTTTTATACTCGACTGAATTGTATCAAGGTGAGAAGGACACATCAACATCATATTAATATATATATATATATATATATATATATATATATATAAAGATTTGTTGTTTCAGACTAGAGCATTACATATAGTTTGCAGAAAATCTGTTGCACTCCATTTGCATACACTGTAAGTAATATCCTGCTTTGCTGTCAGAACTGTTCATTTGAAATGCTTGGTAGTAATCCAAAAATCCTCTTTTTCTGGTAGCATATTAAGGTGACTGTGGTACATTTTTATACTTAAAGCTGGAATGCTCAGTTGAAGACATTAAACTTATCTTTTTTTTGTTTGTGGGTCTTACAGGCTTTTACATTTTAGGCATAGTCCGTGTCAAACCCATCCATTTGTAATCCAACCTCCTTAATCTAGTTCAGGATCACAGGAGCTGAAGCCTGTCCCAAGGAGCTGAAGCCTGTCCCAGTAGCATTGGAGCATAGGAAATGGATAGCCCTGGGCTTGGGCATTTGACCACCTGTGGGCCTGCTTAGCAAATATCTACATGGAACTAATTTAGAGTTCTCAATCCAACATGCATAAATCACAAAGAATTAGGATTGTGGCTTAGTGAAAGAAAAAAAATCATTTTCTTTTCATTCTCAGATAAGGAGCTGGTCAACATAAAGGTATGAGTTACATTTTCAATACATTAATTTTAATACAGTGCACTTGAAAAACATGATGTAATTTTTTGAAAACAAATCATTATAAGTATACATTTGTGCAGGACTATGTTCGGGGATGCTTAATGATATTACATTTCAGATTAAGTACTTAGGAAGGACAATACATTAAAGAAAGAGAGTAAAATATCTGTAGTAGGCTATATAAGTCAGCAGACAACAGCTATTAGACAGTAGCATCACTGGTTGTAATTTAAATCCTGGAGTTGATGCTGTTAGTTCCAGCAATATGGACAATGTGTTAAGTGTGTGCTGTTTTCAGTGTGTATGGCAGTTGGAGATGCTTTAATACTAGGAACCCTTAGCTTGCAGCGTCTAGTGTAGTTAACCTCTGAGATCAGAAGTAATCGGAAGTAATTGGTGGAATTCTTAAATTATTTTTTTACTTTTTAAAATTTACTATTTGTACCACATCAGACCTAATCAGGTCAGTGTGAATCATATTTTTCCTCCCCTCTTTTAAACATGCACTTGTTTTGATGGAAGTAACTGATGCATTGCACTGACAATATATTGCATGTATTAATGATCGTAGTAACCCAGCAGAGGATGGATTCATTTTTTATAACTGTTCCTACTTCTCTAGGTTTATTGGTAGCTGGAGGTATCAGGACTAGGCAGTCATGTGGTTTTTTATCTCCTGTTTTGATGTACATATACCTACATCAACATCATATTAATAAAGTATGCAAAAGAAACATAACAATAGAATAACCACAGAATTTTGTCTTTGCATCCTACTAACCAAAAATGTACAGTTTTGAACATTTGAAACATCCAAATGCTCCTCTGTTTCAAAGATCCTAGAGTACAGTGGGAAAAGGATCTCTCACTTAACATCTCCAAAAAGGAGCAGAAGGTAGCAATGCACAGAATTCACTCAAGCTCCATATGCGCAAAGCATAGAATTATTCAACTCAAAATTATATATCGAGCACACGTATCTCGCTTAAAATTGTCCAAAATGTTTCCAGGGCAAGATCCAAGTTCCAGCCTCACTGGGTCACATGTTTTGGGTCTGTACCAAATTAACATCATTCTGGACCAAAATCTTTAAATGCCTTTCAGACAGCCGCAGAGTCACAATCTCTCCTAACCCACTAACAGCTGTGTTTGGTGTATTTCCAGATGGGCTTAAAGTGGAGAAGGACAAAAAAAACGAATTGCCGTTACTGCACTATTGGCACGTTGACTTATCTTTGTCAACTGGAAGAATCCTAACTCTCATATTCTAAGGCAGTGGGTAACTGATGTTATATACTATTTGAAACTGGAAAAAATCTAATTCGCACTTAGAGGATCTGTACAAAACATTTTCAAAACCTGGCAGGATCTAATCAATAACATTTTAGAATAAGCATTTAAATTGAGGAAGCAGGTTCTCGCCCCTCTTTTACTCCATTTATCTTTATTAATTTATCTATTTGCTTTTTTTTTTTACTAGCTTAAAGTTTTACTCTGCTGGCCTAGCTCTCTTTCTTGGGGTGGGGGTTGATTTGTTTTGAACCTATTTCTGCAAAACTTGATTTTTTTGTTTGGAATGTTATTTGATTTTAATAAAATCAATAAAATTAAAAAAGAAACCTCCACATGCTTAAAAATGTAGAAAAGTAAATCATTAAATGTCATGTTGGTTTTAATTGTTTACTTATAACACAATACTTGTGCCCTTTTCTTATTTTATACCTTTTATGGTGCACATCTAAAGAAAGAAAAAAAAAGGTGATTGTCTTTGAGTGCTAAGGGTTTTTATTATATCAATGCAACATTCACTATTCTGTATAATTTGCATTTAAATTTTTTGGATGCATTATTTTGTCTTTTATTCTGTTCTTTTGACAAAAGCGAACATTCTTATGGAGATCTTTTTACCCCTTGACTTTTTTTTAAACCTGACTTTTTAAACTGCCAGGGTTGGGACATTCTGCACTTGGTTGCAGAGGGGCACAAGGCATGATGTAAGTGGGATGGGTGATTTACATCTGTAATAATTTACTTTCTAAGATTTTGTGACTTATCTTGATTAGAAATACTATTCCCTTTTTATTAATTTTATCATGTTGTTCTATAAAAATATGTTGGAGTTTAAATCTACCATACAGATAATTAAGTTTCAGTGACCACATTTTACGTAATCTCCTTAGCCCCTTAAGTCGGTTAAAACTAACAGAATTTAAAAGTACAGTTTCACGATGAATCAGCTTCAGACATGGATGAAAAGGTTTAGAATAGAACTCACTGAGCATTGTGTGAGCTACAATCCTTGAAGTCACATTCTCATTTTTATGAGTTACTACTTTTATTTTTAATTCCTCTGCTTAATATGTAAATAACTGAATTTAGTGAAAATGTGTACAAAATATATATTGTTTTCTTAAACTAATTCTTACATTTACAGCAAGTTCATCAGTTTTGGCTTTTTTCTTTTGTTTCTGTTTAAGTTTATGCTTTAGAAGTATTTTTAATCCCGCTTCCATTTTTATGTTGAATAAGAATAACAATAAGTTTTATTTTAAATAAAGGCATTTAATATTTATACACACTACTCAGTGTTTTGTTATATCCATCAGTTTCTCATACTTTCTTATTTTGGCAGACACAAGCACAACATTTGCAACAAGACACAACTAAGCACACAGTAACACTAGAGCAATATGTATTTTAACACATCTTAAGAATTGTCTGATATATCTAATACAGTGTATACAATTCCAAATGAATTACCTTGTATACTTCCATTATATATATATAATTGCGCAAGTTCAACTGTGCTATAGTTTGCATCTCTTTAATCAAATGCTTCTCATATGCTATGCAAGACCATAAGAACCTATATTCTGGAATAGTGGAGAATTATTCTTGTTTAGGAGTATGTTTGGATAAGACATTAAAGCATCTGCAGTTGTTCTGGTGAGGCCTAGATTCTTAGATTTGTAAAAGATAATTATCTTAACCTCAGATTAAAAACAACCTTGGGTCTTTATATCTTTTCTAATAGTTAAACCACAGCGGTAATGCTATTGTTCACTTACCTTTTGCTGTCTTCAGTTTGTTTTATTGCATACACTTTCTATAGCATTCCAAAGTTATTAGCTCGCTTGCTATAAAATAGCAAAGCTAGGGCACCTACTGTTTGCTGTCTTCAGTTTTTAAACAATAAAACAAATATAATCTTTAGCATTCTGAAGTTGTTAGTTCTGTTGGTACAAAAATAGCAAAGCCAGAGCAGCAGCAATGCATGTGCACAGAAGAGTGATGTGATTGGGTCTCTGATTCATGTTTTCACAAGCTGTGGCTTCTGTGCAGCCTCTCAGTTTCCTCCTTGTAAAATGACATATGGAACAAAAGTGAAAGGGGCAAACGGTTTATAAAAAATAGACTAAAACACCGTTCAGCTTGCACAGTTTGCAGAACAGACTTTGAAGGTGATTTTCATGTACTGTATGTAGACTTGGTTTTACAATGGGAAATTCCACTCCCACCACGTCTGGTTAGGTTGCTAAGTGGCCTGTAGGAATGAAGCTTTTAGAAAATAGGAAGTGTGATTTTTTAAAAATTTTTTTTTTGAAGTGTTGCTCAACAGTTTTTTTAATTACATATTTAAAATTAGAGACACAACTGTTTTAGTTAATCAAGATGTGCTTATTCAAGAAAGTCAATGGCTGACAAAGTCAAATGTTTCTTACTTACTTAGAAATAAACTAGCCAAAATTCTTTTTAATAATCATGAGACTTTTTTTTCATCTCTTCTGTTCCTTATTAGTACTTGTCATGATGGAGGGTTGAAGCTGAGCAAATTCGACCAAACTTCCTTTTTCACCACCAACAGTCTTTACCCCTGGGGAATTTCTGAAAGGCAGAGCATCTGCCTAGTTGCTGTCCATGCAAGTTCTCATATTATCAGTCATTTAGTCAGTGAATATATTATATAGTACCCTTAAAACAGCATCCACTTTTACATATTACAAGATGCTTTAAAAGATTAAAGTAATTAACATGCATTACCAAATATGCAGAGTCAAGAAAGGTATGAAACACAATGAAAACCAAACTATTATATTGGTATTAGCATTAGATGCTCTAACAATTTCAACTGGCTGTTTCTATCCTGGTATAGCAGAATCAGATTTACTGCCATGACATCCTAGGACTGTTGAGCTCCTTTACCTATCATAGAGAAAGACCTGCCAACATTAAAGCTTGTGACTAGTAATGAGAATGGGGACAGTAGATTGGCTGGTGAATTGAGAGATCTGTATGGCGAATATTAAGATTAATTACAAGAAGAAGAAAGAAGAAATGAATAAACAAAACTAATGAAAATGCAAAGGACGTAAATAGGAAGAGCAATTAAACACTGCAATGACAAAACCTTAAGTAACAAAGCCAGTACTAACTCTCTGTAGCATAAATACATAAATGTCAATATAAGGATCTAAACTGGAAAAAGTCTTTAAATATCAAAATTCAGCAATATAAAACCTACTGGAGCAAACAATCGCACTATCAAAAGACAAGCCAAACCTATAACCAGAAAGCTATCAAAACAGTAATAATTTTTTAAAATACTAAAGAACCCACTTAATGGGAAAAGGGGGCCCAAAGGCAATGCAACTGAAAAGAACTGTAGTCAGGCTGGTTCGTAAATCTCCCTCAGGTGACTATGATATTAATTGCAGTAGTGCCTGATGGAAATAGACTAACCTAGAAACCTTTTAGGATCCAAACTAAATGGGCAATAATGAACAAAAATAGGTAAAAGGAGCAAGTGTAATGTCAAGGTGGTATTTATCAGAGAGATACAAATAAAAAGCATACCAAAAAAGACATTAAGTAATCCTTCACCATAAACAAAATGTTAAAAAGCCAGTAAATATGAGAAAGCTCCTTATTTCCCTAAATTGACACAATGCTGGCCTTTATACCATCACTAAGGTGACATAATGCATTGTCACTGCCAACTGTCACACCATAGCAACTTTAGCCAATGTGAGTTACAATTGTGGGGTATATCAGATTTGTCTATGTCACCTTAAACCAGTGGTCCCCAACCTTCTTGACAGCAAGGACCACTTTATTAGATGCAAATTTTTCCACGGACCGGTCGTGCAGTTTTATACACAATTTACATAACATTTCTATTATTATTAAGTTATTAAGCAGTTCGCATACGTTTGCAACCCAAGATTTTTCTTTTTTTTGTTGCATATAACAAAGACATATGCTTTGCATTTGTCATTCCAACAGATTGCACATCACAGACATTAACACTGCTATCTTTCTTTCGTGTCTGCCATTTCTATAGGAGGGTGACAATGAGTTAAATTCCAATGAATGTTTTTCAAATGTTGACAAGCAATAAGCAAAAGGTATCACTGAAAACCACAGAAAACAAAAACAGAAAAAAAAAAAAAAAAAAAGTATGAGGAAAGTTCGAAAAAAAGAGATTTTTTTTTTACAATGTTTCTGTTTGGGGATCGTTGTGCAAACGTGCACAACTGAACTGTGACCACAGATCTAACTGCTCTGTGGATGATTCGTTCAAGCCTTTCAAGGTCACTTCGTTGTAATGAAAGCATCTGCTGAATGTACTTCGTAGTAACACGATTTCTATAGACTCGTGTCATATGGGGAAACTGTCGGGACCATAAAAATAACTTTGTTGTAATACTCTCTCACCTTGGTCTCTCTCCTCTCTCTGCGCTGCTGCAAAGCCCCGCCCGCCAAGCATTCTGAAAAGTCTGAGTGAGTCTCCGTTGCCGGCAGTTCTCTTGCGGCCTGGCTGTCACACGGCTGCGGCCCGGTAGTGGGCCGCGGCGGACTGGGGGTTGGGGACCCTTGCTTTAAACGACTGATAATCATTGCCCATGCCTACTTTTTTTAACTGAGTGCTGACTTTCCAGGACAGCTGTATTTAGCTCTTTTTGCGACAGCTGCTCAACAGAGCCAGCGCTTTACAAAGGGTTAACAGGTATGACAAGTTCAGCAACCATCTCTGCCCTTTTTTTTTTCTTTTTTCCATTCAGTTTTAACTTGTAAAACACAAGATATCAGAAAGATGAGTCTTTCTCAGACCTTCATTAGCTTTTTAGAGCTGTGGCTTATTCACAGTCATCGTTAGAAAACCCCAGGTGATGCAAATTACAAAGTTGTATAAATTCTCTGACTCCCCAAACCTCGTTCCAGAAATCAACAGCCATGGGCTCCTCTAAGCAGCTGCCTAGCACTATGAAAAATAAAATAATTGATGCTCACAAAGCAGGAGAAAGCTACAAGAAGATAGCAAAGCATTTGCTGTTTCCTCAGTTCGTAATGCTTGTAAGAAATAACAGTTAACAGGAACGATGGAGGTCAAGTTGAGGTCAGGAAGTCCAAGAAAACTTTTTGAAAGAGTGCTCATTGGATTGTTAGAATGACAAATAAAACCCCTGTTTGACTGTAGAAGACCTTCAGAAAGATTTAGCAGACTCTAGAGTGGTGGTGCACTGTTCTGCTTTGCAGTGACACCTGAACAAATTTGACCTTCATGGTAGAGCCAGTACAAGAAAACCTTTCCTGCATCCTACCTTCAAAATTCAGTGCCTGAAGTTTTCAAATGAACATCTAAATAAGTCTAATGCATTTTTTAAACAAGTCCTGTAGACTGATGAAGTCAAAATTGAACTTTTTGGCCACAATGTGCAAAGGTATGGTTGGAGAAAAAAGGGTGCTGAATTCCAGGAAAAGAACTCATCTCCAACTGTTAAGCATGGGAGTGCATTGATCATGCTTTGGGCTTGTGTTGCAGTCAGTGGCAAAGGGAACATGTCATTGGTAGAGGGAAGAATGGATTCAAATAAATACCAGCAAATACAGGAAGCAAACATCACACCATCTATAAAAAAGCTGAAGTTTAAAAGAGGATGGGTCCTACAACAAGAAAATTATCCAAAACACACCCCAAAACCTTAAATAGAATACCTCAAGAGGCGCAAGTTGATGGTTTTGCCATGACACTCGCAGTCCCCTGACCTAAACATTATTGAAAATCTATGGATAAATCTCTAAAGAGTGGTGTGTGCAAGAAGGCCCAAGAATCTTGCAGAATCAAGGATGAATGAGTGAAAATATCCCAGGTAAGAAGTGAAAGACTCTTAGCTGGTTACAAAAAGTGTTTACAAGCTGTGATGCCCAAGGGAATACTATAAAGTACTGACTTTGTTGGGTACCAAATGTTTTGCTTCAGGCCCTTTTCACCTTTTTGGTGTTTTGTACGTGTGAATGATGGAAATAAAAATGTAATTTTGCTTAAAATATTCAAGAAATGTGTCATCTTCAACTTTGTCTTTTGCTGATCATTTCATCTTCTGCTCACTTAACTATTCACAGTAACAGACATTTTAAGCAAGGGTGCCCAAACTTTTGCTTGCCACTGTAACCTTAGTGGACACACCCCTAGCAATCAAGACCTTCAAGACGAGTGAAACCACAAAATGGTTGTACCATAGTCTAAGCAAAATGGAATCCGAAAGACACATCAAAATCAATTTCTAAACAAAGGCTCTAATCAAGAAAATAACAACAGAATTGAATTCCCCAAATGCATAAACCCCAGAAGCGACAGTTAGCCTGAGAAATTTTTATAGCCTGAGAAAAGCCTGGAAAGAATTCAAAAGAAACTCTGTCAAATGAAAATACGTAAGAACAAGCTTGCAAAAAAATAATAATGACAACAGGAACCCAACAAAGAGGGCAAAAGGGTGGAGTCCGGGATCAAGGCCCAAGCAAGAGCATGACAGTGATTTATCTTCCACTTTAACCCAATTGCCTGTATTATCTTCAGAATACCTACAGCTCATCTACTGCTGAAGTAATTTGTTGGTCTGCCTTTTCAGTGCTAACTTTTCAGTAAGGTCCCAATGTACTTTCAGTTGTTGTATAAACTGGTTACAGTAATTACCCTTGCCCCTCTTGAAGTGTTTTACATTCTATTGCACTGAAGCATGGAACCTTCATGTATCTGAGTTTTTTTCCACTCATCAACACAAAGTACTCTACAAATAAAAAGTAAACAAAATTCCGTCATTTTTCTAAATTCATTAGAAATGAAAAATAGGCATTTGGTGATAGCATAAGTATTCACTGTCTTGATTTGACACACGTAAATTACTTCTGAAGTAACCAACTCTCTTCAAGTCGCATAGCTGCTTGATATGGGAATGCCATTCTATAGTTGAGGTGTTTTATGCTTTTAGAATAAATACACATGTGTTTGGGAGCTTCCCCAGTTACTGCTTTTCTAAGATACAGATACAAACCAAACCAAAAAAAAATGAAATATTGTTGTAAAACAACACGAAGAATAAATAAACCAAAAAATTCCTTGAGTTACAGAAAAGTCCCTAGCTAAAACACGATAGAAGGCAACTTTGGTCTCAGAACTATGTAACCAAGCTGTGTTTTTCACACGACATTCCATGTTACATGGTCATATGCCATTGAAAAGGCCATAAAACTTATAGATAAGAATTTAAAAACTTTTATCAACACATTAAGTATTGTTCTGTGGACAAAAGTTTGATATACTGTTCCATGGCTGGTACAAAATCCACATTGTTTCTCTTGACTTCAAGGTCCAAATATTTAAATACAGGCCATATGATATTAGACATATATAAGCAAAAGACCTGTTTGTGTGTGTGTGGAGCAGTCCGCTCTGCTCACGCTCAACCACACCACTAGATGGCATGTGCGTGCAGTTTGAATTTTTTTCACCGCTTGCATGCACCTCAGTTCTCACTAGGAAAGATGTGTGTGTGTGTGTGGAACAGTCCACTCTGCTCATGGTCAACCACAGCCATGGGAGTTGGTGTGAATTCTATGGATATGTAGAAGCTTATACAAGTGTGACTAGCACTTGGTGAGATGGCATATGCATGTACTTTTAAATTTTCTCGCTTGCATACACCTCACGTTTCAGTCAACCTAAGCAGACAAACTCAGCTTTATGGTACAATGCACATTGTACATTCACATAACAAGCTACCATATGTTTGCCCGAGACAGGTTCCAGCCTGTCCCGCTCAATTTGTGCCACAGCTGCACTCGACTACATATCCGTCTCAAACAATATATGACCTGTCCAAGCCCACTTAGCTGACGCCTCTACAAGTTCACCACAGTATAATAAATCTGCTAGGGAGTCTTTGGGCTGTTTTTAGTCCTGAAGACCACATGCACCTAGTGTATCATATTCCAGAACCTCCATTTCAATTGGCTGGTTCAAAATGCATACCATTTCTCACAGCATCGGAATCAATGAAAACTATTAATTTGATTTGTGTCTTTTTCAATGTTTCACAAGGACTTTTGTATAATGTAACAATTTTTAGACCCTTAATGTTCTAGTAATTAACATGGTCTCATTAATTATTCAGTGTTGTCTTTTTCCATCAATACAAAATTTTCCTTAAAATGATGTGGTGAACCACAATGACAGGAGAAACTTCAGAATTTGTCATCAGTACCTTTTATGCGAGTGTGCTCTAATTACTTTTATTCACTAGGTGTTCTGTTAACAGATTTATCAGTTTGTCTATTTTTTTAATGGCCTTTTAGTTTCCTTACTTAGATCTTTATTTCTTGCTTACTGCCAGTTTTATTATGGCTAAGTCAATAACATTACTCAAGATGATGCCCAAGTCATGACTAGCCAACTCATCCCCTACTTCTTCTAGTAAAACTATTGCTTTAAAGTGTGGTATAATGGTAAAGATTTTAGACTTCAAACCCTTAGAGTGTGGGTTCAGATCTCACTACTGACACACTGTGTGACCAGCAGCAAGTCACTACACCTGCCTGCACTCCAATTCACAAAAAAAACAAAAAAAAAACAAGAGAAATGTAACCAATTTCACATCATATCTTTCTAATAGGCAACAGTTTGTCACACTCGCCGATATAAATTCTCCACCTCACCTGTGTCACATGGTGTCCCTCAGGGTTCAGTCCTTGGGCTTTTACTTTTTCTACTTTGTATCCTCCCTTTGGGTCAGATTATTCGAAGACATGGCCTTAACTTCCACTGTTATGCAGACGATATACAGTTATATCTTAGTACAGACTCCCTTACAGATTCACCTCCCAGCACACTCACTGAATGCATCACTGATCTTAAGCTATGGATGGAAAATAACTTTCTCAAACTTGATGCCAATAAAACTGAAATGTTACTGGTAGGTCCAAAATCCCAACTTTCTAAGGCATCCAATTTCTCTATTTCTCTTGTCAATCCTACTCCTATTGTCAGAAATCTTGGTGTTTTGCTTGATTCATCACTTAACTTTGAGCTACACGTTAGGCCTCTTTCCAAAATTTCATTCTGTCATCTCTGTAACATTGCCCACCTCCATCCATTTCTGTCCTTTAATGATGCTCAAACTCTGGTTCACTGTTTCATAATGTCTCTTATTGATTACTGTAATTCCCTCTTCATTGGCCTCTCTGCAAAATCTATACAGAAGCTACAGTATATTCAGAACTCTGCAGCTAGAGTCCTCACTCACACAAAGCGTTTTGCTCACATCTCCCCTTTTCTCTCCCAGCTTCACTGGTTACCGGTTCCATCAAGGATTAAATTCAACATTCTGCTTCTCACCTTCAAAGCTCTACATAACCTTGCCCCTCCCTCTACTTCACACAGCTACTAGCTCCTTACACTCCTTGTCGCTTTCTCGGGTCCTCGAGCAGTAATCTCCGTACTGTCACACGCACCAGACTCTCCACCTTGGGAGGCAGGTCCTTCAGTGCTATTAGGGAATCCATTCCCGGATGGGTTTATCCATTCCCAGGAATTCGGGAATCCTGCATTTCATTCCCAGGAATCCCGGGCTCCCGGGCATCTCACATGTGAATGGTTTTAGAATGACCGACACTTATTTTTAATAAAACTACTGCAATACGTTGACACAAATAAAAGACTAACCTTATCTACAAGCAGTTCATGGTGTCATAGAAGTTCATGTATCTTTAGTTGCGGTAATACAAGCATAGAAAGCACAACGTCCTCACCGGTGGCGCAGTAATAGAGCTGCTGCTTTGCAGTAACGCGACTGTGGAAGATTGTGGGTTCGGTTCCTCCCTGCGTGGATAGTGCTTTGAGTACTGAGAAAAGCGCTATATAAATGTAATAAATTATTATTATTAACGTGTCCAGCGTGTGGTCGTCCATGCGAGAGCGCAGCTTCATGCAGACGTACGCCAGCCGCTAAGAACAACAACAACAACATTTATTTATATAGCACATTTTCATACAAAAAGTAGCTCAAAGTGCTTTACATAATGAAGAAAATAAAAAGAAAAGACAAAATAAGAAATTAAAATAAGACAACATTAGTTAACATAGAAAAGGAGTAAGGTCCGATGGCCAGGGTGGACAGAAAAAAACTCCAGAAAGCTGGAGAAAAAAATAAAATCTGTAGGGGTTCCAGTCCACGAGACCATCCAGTCCCCTCTGGGCATTCTACCCAACATAAATGAAATTGTCCTCTTTGTAGTTAGGGTTCTCACGGAGTCACTTGATGCTGATGGTCAAACAGACTTCTGGCTTTTAATCCATTCATCATTGTTGGAACATCATGGTGCTTGGAGTAGATGCGCCACCACCAAAAGGACACCAGAAAAGGAAACAGAAGAGAGAGTAGGGGTTAGTACAGATTTTAGAGCCACCATGAATAGTTATTATAATGAATTGGATATACAGAGTATCAGGACTTTAAGTTAAAGTAATGTGTTTTCAGCAGTTTTTTAAAGTGCTCCACTGTATTAGCCTGGCGAATTCCTACTGGCAGGCTATTCCAGATTTTAGGTGCATAACAGCAGGAGGCCGCCTCACCACTTCTTTTAAGTTTTGCTCTTGGAATTCTAAGGAGACACTCAGTTGAGGATGTGAGGTTGCGATTTGGAATATAAGACATCAGACATTCCGATATATAAGATGGGGCGAGATTATTTAAGGCTTTATAAACCATAAGCAGAATTTTAAAGTTAATCCTGAATGACACAGGTAACCAGTGTAGTGACATCAAAACTGGAGAGATGTGCTCAGATTTTCTTTTCCTGGTAAGGATTCTAGCAGCTGCATTCTGCACTAGTTGCAAACGATTGATGTCTTTTTTGGGTAGTCCTGAGAGGAGTGCGTTACAGTAATCTATCCATCCATCCATCCATTTTCCAACCCGCTGAATCCGAACACAGGGTCACGGGGGTCTGCTGGAGCCAATCCCAGCCAACACAGGGCACAAGGCAGGGAACCAATCCAGGGCAGGGTGCCAACCCACCGCAGTACAGTAATCTAGTCAACTGAAAACAAACGCATGAACTAATTTCTCAATATCTTTCAATGATATAAGAGATCTAACTTTTGCTATGTTTCTTAAGTGAAAAAATGCTGTCCTGGTGATCTGATTAATATGCGATTTAAAATTTAGATTACAGTCAACAGTTACCCCTAAGCTTTTTACCTCCGTTTTGACTTTTAATCCTAATGCATCCAGTTTATTTCTAATAGCCTCATTGTATCCATTATTGCCAATCACTAAGATTTCAGTTTTCTCTTTATTTAATTTGAGAAAGTTACTATTCATCCATTCTGAGATACAAGTTAGACATTGTGTTAGTGAATCAAGAGAATCGGGATCATCAGGTGCAATTGATAAATACAGCTGTGTGTCATCAGCATAGCTGTGGTAGCTCACGTTGTGCCCTGATTTAATCTGACCTAATGGAAGCATGTAGATTGAGAAGAGCAGCGGACCCAGGATAGAGCCTTGTGGAACACCATATAGGATATCATGTGTCCTTGAGTTGTAATTACCACAACTAACAAAGAATTTTCTCCCTGCCAGGTAGGATTCAAACCAATTTAAGACGCTGCCAGAGAGGCCCACTCATTGACTAAGGCGATTTCTCAGAATATTATGATCAATGGTGTCAAATGTGGCACTCAGATCTAAGAGGATGAGAACAGATAAATGACCTCTGTCTGCATTTACCCGCAAATCAGTTACTACTTTAACGAGTGCAGTTTCTGTGCTGTGATTTGTTCTAAAACCTGACTGAAATTTATCAAGAATAGCATGTTTATTGAGGTGCTCATTTAACTGCATAATGACTGCCTTCTCTAGAATTTTACTTAAGAAAGGCAGGTTAGAGATGGGTCTAAAATTTTCAAGAGCAGAGGGGTCGAGATTATTTTTCTTAAGAAGGGGTTTAACTACAGCAGTCTTAAGACAGTCCGGGAAGACCCCCGTATCTAATGACGAATTTACTATGTCAAGAATATTATCAATTAACTCGCCCGATACTTCTTTGAAAAAAATTTGTTGGTATGTCGTCAAGGGCACAGGTGGAGGGTTTCATTTGAGAAATTATTTTATGTAAATCAGGTAAATCTATCCTAGTGAAAGAGTTTAATTTGTTTATAATGGAATACTGGGGTTTAGGAGGATCCTTAGTGTTGGGGAGATATACTATGTTATTTGTAATATCATTAATTTTTTGACAACGCTCGCGCTTGCCGTTGCACTGAAACACCGCCATTTCAGCTTTTACTGATGCATCCAGTTTCTTGTCATCATTCTGTGATGGCAAGTTTCTTGGCACAGATAATGCGGATGCAACAGACTGATGCATTGCAATTTCAAGTTGCTGTTCAAAGTTGTTGTGTGATGAAGTGCAAGCTGCAGCAATGGTGCCACCTTAATTATTTTCAACTATAACTCTGTTATTTCTTGATCGATTTTTACACTTTTACACGCTATATATGTGAACTTGGCCGTTCCTGTTTTCCCGGGAATTACAGCAGTTTAATTCCTGGGAATGCGGGAATGAAAAATGTCCGGGAATCCCGGGCTCCCGGTAATCAGGAGCCCGGGAATGGATTCCCTAAGTGCTATAGCCCCTCAACTCTGGAAATCTCTTCCTCAGTCTCTCTGAGATTGCTCCTCTTTCTGCACTTTTAAATCTCAACTGAAAACTTTCCTCTTCTACAAATTTTTGTCATCTGTGTCATTTTTTAAATTTTTTTTTATTTTACTCCGTCTGTAAAGTGACCTTGGGTTTGTGAAAGGCGCTCAATAAATTCTTCTTCTTTTTCTCAAATGTTGTAAGTCCCTTGGATGAATGCTTTAGCCAAATAAGTACAGTAATACTGATCTATAATAATAAAAGGCAAAGCCCTCACTGACTGACTGACTCACTCACTCACTCATCACTAATTCTCCAACTTCCCGTGTAGGTGGAAGGCTGAAATTTGGCAGGCTCATTCCTTACAGCTTACTTACAAAAGTTAGGCAGGTTTCATTTCGAAATTCAAAGCGTAATGGTCATAACTGGAACATATTTTTTGTCCATACACTGTAATGGAGGAGGCGGAGTCACGTATCGCGTCATCACGCCTCTTACGTAATCACGTGAACTAAAAACAAGGAAGAGATTTACAGCACGAGTCACACGCGGGAACGAAGGTAAATGACGTTAATTTTTGACTGTCTTTTAATACTGTGTAAGCATACATATTAACACATGTGCAATTAAACGTGTGCATTTACGGGGTGATTTCTCAGGCTTAAAAGCTCACCTTTTATCAAACGCGGGAACAAAGGTAACTGACGTTGTTCACTGTCTTTTAATACTGTGTAACCATACATATTAACACATGTTCAATTAAACGTGTGCATTTACGGGGTGATTTCTCAGGCTTAAAAGCTCGCCTTTTACTAAAAAGGTAAATGCAAAACTATTTTTAATCAGTTTATTGAAACGCTCCCGTTAAGGATTGCAATAACATATTCGCGAGATAAAAGAACGAAGTAGGGGGAACTGGAGGAAGAGCCGCAAACGGCAAAAAATTAATTAAACAATTGAGAACAGAGCGAGTTAAGCATACAAGCATGTTCATAAGGGAAACAAAGCACGGTGTAAAACGTAAGTTTAAATTAAGTTTATAGAAACGCTCCCGCTGCGGATTGCAATAACATATTCGCGAGATAAAACTTTAATGAGAAGACACGAGGTATAAACGAACCACACGCCGTGGCGCAACCATTCTATGATCTGCTTCTCGCAACTGAAAGACGGCACATGGCGGATGTTAGCCGACTTGCTGACCGCAACGTTAGGGGCTTCAACTATGGCGCTGACGCCATATCTCAGTGCCAACACTTTGCAGACTGTACTTAAAAGACACGCCCTCCTCACTGGACAGTTAAAAACACCAATCAAACTAACGATGACATCAAGTATTACCCAATCAAAAGTAGGAAAGGAGGCATCTTCATAAAATGCGTGTGGGATGATTTGCATGAGACGCTGCTTTAAAAAAAAAATGATAAAAAAAAATACGGGATAAATCCCGTCCAGTATTGATTCAAAACGGGACGCGCAATTTCATTCTCAAACGCAGCACGATTCCGTATTTTAAAGGACGGGTGGCAACCCTACAGTGCCAGGTAACCACCCATACAATCAGATTGTGATTCAGACTAGGAATGCAATGAATGTAATTACCCCGATCTACATACAAGGCGAAAGTCTTGCAACATTCAAAGATGATGGTTTGGGATAATTAGTACTTATTAAGTACAACATTGAACATAAAAGAGCTTATGAAGCCTTGAACCGAAAAAAGCAAGATCTCACAGATCGTAAAAAAAAAAAAGGAGGTAATGTTGTTTTACTCGCTGTAGATTTTACTCAAACATTACCAGTTATTCCACGAGGGAGACCAGCAGATGAACTCAACGCGTGTTTAAAATCCATGCTTCTCCCACGGTCGGTGATATGTCGCGTGTTCTCGGGTACGTACACCAAAAAATGTATACATTTAAGCATGTAATGGCCAAAGAAAAAATGAGGTATACCCGAAGGCACTGCAGTAGTACTCAATGTAACTTTACTTCTTAAATGTTAATGTTTTACTGTTTAATAATTTATACGCTTCTTATATATTGTTCAAATTCTTTTATGAAAATACCAGTGACAGCGCAATGCACGATAACATGGAGTGAATACACCATACGCATCTGCCCACGGCCGCCCTGGTGTGCGCAGATAGGAGTTGATTCTAAAATCAAATAAACATAAAAAGAGTAATACATTCATCACCCATAAAGCGGATAGCAGACGTGACGTATTATATGTGTACCACATTTCAAGTCAATACGTGAAACGGTTTGCAAGCTACATGTGATTTAAAATCCTGGACAGACCAACGAAAAGCCACGGTAGCAAATTATTGAAGAAGATTTTACTGTTTAATAATTTATATTTATATGAAATGTGCTTCTTATATATTACTTCATATTCTCATATGATAATGATGTTAATGTTGTTTATATTGATTTCTATGTTATTGTAAGTGCATCTATGTGTGTATATGTATGTATGTATGTGTATATATATATATAAAAAATATATATATTAAAAATATATGTGTATATGTATATATAATATATCTGTATATGTGTGTATATGTGTGTGTATATGTATATATATATATGACAGCAACACTCATAACAATGACAACACAATTACATTGACAATCATGTTACGTTATTTTTAAAATGTTTCCTTTACTTTTTCATAACCTCTTTAACACACAACTTCTCCGCTGCGAAGCGCGGGTATTTTGCTAGTCTATAATAATAAAAGGCAAAGTCCTCACTGACTGACTCACTCACTCACTCACTGACTGACTCATCACTAATTCTCCAACTTCCCGTGTAGGTGGAAGGCTGAAATTTGGCAGGCTCATTCCTTACAGCTTACTTACAAAAGTTAGGCAGGTTTCATTTCGAAATTCAAAGCGTAATGGTCATAACTGGAACATATTTTTTGTCCATACACTGTAATGGAGGAGGCGGAGTCACGTATCGCGTCATCACGCCTCTTACGTAATCACGTGAACTAAAAACAAGGAAGAGATTTACAGCACGAGTCACACGTGGGAACGAAGGTAAATGACGTTAATTTTTGACTGTCTTTTAATACTGTGTAAGCATACATATTAACACATGTGCAATTAAACGTGTGCATTTACGGGGTGATTTCTCAGGCTTAAAAGCTCACCTTTTATCAAACGCGGGAACAAAGGTAACTGACGTTGTTCACTGTCTTTTAATACTGTGTAACCATACATATTAACACATGTCCAATTAAACGTGTGCATTTACGCGGTGATTTCTCAGGCTTAAAAGATCGCCTTTTACTAAAAAGGTAAATGCAAAACTATTTTCAATCAGTTTATTGAAACGCTCCCGTTAAGGATTGCAATAACATATTCGCGAGATAAAACAACGAAGTAGGGGGAAATGGAGGAACAGCCGCAAACAGCGAAGAGCAAAAAATTTATTAAACAATTGAGAACGGAGCGAGTTAAGCATACAAGCATGTTCATAAGGGAAACAAAGCACGGTGTAAAACGTAAGTTTAAATTAAGTTTATAGAAACGCTCCCGCTGCGGATTGCAATAACATATTCGCGAGATAAAAGTTTCATGAGAAGACACGAGGTATAAACGAACCACACGCCGTGGCGCAACGTTAGGGGCAACAGTTTCAACCATTCTATGATCTGCTTCTCGCAACTGAAAGACGGCACATGGCGGATGTTAGGGGCTTCAAATATGGCGCTGACGCCACATCTCAGTGCCAACACTTTGCAGACTGTACTTAAAAGACACGCCCTCCTCACTGGACAGTTAAAAACACCAATCAAACTAACGATGACATCAAGTATTACCCAATCAAAAGTACGAAAGGAGGCATCTTCATAAAATGCGTGTGGGATGATTTGCATGAGACGCTGCTTTAAAAAAAAATGATAAAAAAAATACGGGATAAATCCCGTCCAGTATTGATTCAAAACGGGGACGCGCAATTTCATTCTCAAACGCGGCACGATTCCGTATTTTAAAGGACGGGGTGGCAACCCTACAGTGCCAGGTAACCACCCATACAATCAGATTGTGATTCAGACTAGGAATGCAATGAATGTAATTACCCCGATCTACATACAAGGCGAAAGTCTTGCAACATTCAAAGATGATGGTTTGGGATAATTAGTACTTATTAAGTACAACATTGAACATAAAAGAGCTTATGAAGCCTTGAACCGAAAAAAGCAAGATCTCACAGATATAAAAAAAAAAAAGGAGGTAATGTCGTTTTACTCGCTGTACATTTTACTCAAACATTACCAGTTATTCCACGAGGGAGACCAGCAGATGAACTCAACACGTGTTTAAAATCCAGGCTTCTCCCACGGTCGGTTATATGTCGCGTGTTCTCGGGTAGGTACACCAAAAAATGTATACATTTAAGCATGTAATGGGCAAAGAAAAAATGAGGTATACCCGAAGGCACTGCAGTAGTACTCAATGTAACTTTACTTCTTAAATGTTAATGTTTTACTGTTTAATAATTTATACGCTTCTTATATATTGTTCAAATTCTTTTATGAAAATACCAGTGACAGCGCAATGCACGATAACATGGAGTGAATACACCATACGCATCTGCCCACGGCCGCCCTGGTGTGCGCAGATAGGAGTTGATTCTAAAATAAAATAAACATAAAAAGAGTAATACATTCATCACCCATAAAGCGGATAGCAGACGTGACGTATTATATGTGTACCACATTTCAAGTCAATACGTGAAACGGTTTGCAAGCTACATGTGATTTAAAATCCTGGACAGACCAACGAAAAGCCACGGTAGCAAATTATTGAAGAAGATTTTACTGTTTAATAATTTATATTTATATGAAATGTGCTTCTTATATATTACTTCATATTCTCATATGATAATGATGTTAATGTTGTTTATATTGATTTCTATGTTATGTAAGTGCATCTATGTGTGTATATGTATGTATGTATGTGTGTATATATATATATATATATATATATATATATATATATATATAAAAAATATATATATAAAAAATGTGTATATGTATATATAATATATCTGTATATGTGTGTGTATATGTGTATATGTATATATATATGACAGCAACACTCATAACAATGACAACACAATTACATTGACAATCATGTTACGTTATTTTTAAAATGTTTCCTTTACTTTTTCATAACCTCTTTAACACACTACTTCTCCGCTGCGAAGCGCGGGTATTTTGCTAGTTCTAATAATATATTCCAATGTGAATTCGTTGCTAGAGTTTTAAAACTTAATTTGAAATTAAGAGATGACTCAATTTTTAAAAAAAAATACAATCTATGTGACCATTGCTTTTTTCACGTTCCTCAAATACAGTCAGAAAAACATCTAAACCAGTACAGATGTTCTCACCATCAAAAGTAGCATTTACCCATTCTGCATAAAGTATGTCGTTTTTCACTGTGAACTGTAATTAGATTGACAATGTTGATGAAATGGATGGATGATATACAATGTCTTTGAGTTCTCAGAAATAAAGGAGCTTTGCTTGGAATTCAAAGAGATCTTTATAACAGTTTGGATTTCCGGAATCTCCATGGAAAAGGAATTTGAAGATCTGGCCAGTCAATAACAGCAGATTTTTTTTCATAAAATGCCTACAATTTTTGAAATTTATCCTGTCTTGTGTTGAATGATGTCATGATTAGCTGCTGTGATGCTCAACTGAATAAGCAGATACAGAAAATGTATAGATATGTGAATAACCCTTTTTCCTTTTACTGGCTAGAAGAATTTTCGTGTTTAGATGAAATGCAGCTTTCAAATAGGTTAGATGATGAGTCACGTTAAACAAAATGTTTCATTTGGAAGGAAATATGCTTAATTGTCCCTTGTTCTTAGGTAATGTCAGTAATGTGCTAAAGCATACTTTGACAGAATATGAGATGAACAGTGTGTCAAAACATGAAGTAACTTAGAAATGAATAGTGACTTAATATGATAAATCCCCTTTTAAGCAGAATGTGATAACACCTTAAGGGTGCAGGCTGACATTAATAGTAATGTAACTGCTACAGTGGGAAAGAGTTTCAAATTGACTGTGAGGTTGAGCTTCTTCTTCCACTGGCTCACTGAACTGATACAGTACATCTTAAGCTAAGTTCTTTAACTCCAGGCCTAAGTGAGATGATAGTCAAGGATATTTTCTGTATGATTTTCAGCAATGAATATGTCACGGTAAAATCCAGAGAGGTTATTGTCAATAACCATGCTTGACAGATATTCAATGAGGACAGCAATTTATTGGAATGAGGAACCTTCACTTTTATAAAAAATTATAAAATTTCCTTACAGAGTTAGCTAATAGTGATGTGAAACTGACTACACACTTCCAGTACACAGTGTGCTCTTGTTTTTTTCAGGTTTTACACTTCAAAAATTACTTAGTCATTGATTCAAGTTGTATACACAGACTTAGCAATGTTTTTTGTAAAAACCTAGTAAGCATTTATTTTTCATTTGCTTTGGTTGCTGCAATTTGGCTCTAATTACTATTAGGTTAATATTTGTAATGTACTAGCCACGTTACCTTTTGAAGAGAGGTAATAGAATACATTTGAAATGATTTGATATGTCTTGTCTTCGGCATCTTTCCTTGTTGTCCTTGTGTGTATGAGTCTCTCTTGACCGGTGCTCCCTCTCTCAAGTGCATTCCTAGAAAGCCTTCTTCTCAGACTGTGTCATTTCAAGACACCTTTCTCGCCTCTTGTCCGCTTTTAAACTCTAAGTCTTTAAAGGCAACTCTCAGAGTGTTTCCTATGTGTTTACTCCTCCTCGTGATTCTCACACTCGCACTTCATATTTCGATCACGTTACCAAAGCCAAACTGATCAGTCAGATTGCTCTGATGGACCAGACACACACAGACCTTAGTTTTTTATTATATAGTACATATGAAGTCTTATCCGAGTACTAGGATTCATTACCATATTTAGTATATAATTGGCTGCTCCTAGGTTATGACAAATTTGTTATGAGAGGTAAGGGAAACAGCAGTTTAGAGGTAAGCTTGTTATGCTCATCAGTTGTGGAGACATATTACATGTTGATTAGCATATGGATGTCGGAATTTCATTCTACTCTGTATATGTGAAAGTGGTGACCCTATAAACCTCTGATGTTTCCTCTTTAAACTTGTATGGTAGTTTGAATAATGAAATTCAATTTTAAATCTTTATTTCTTGATAATTGTTTTTCTTTGTTTTTTTTTTTTTTGAGAAAGTACATATATCATAGGATAACGCAGTGGTAATGCTTCTGCTTCGCAGCACAGAGAACAGGGTTCACATCCAAGGTCCTCACTGTGTGGAATTTGTATGTTCTCATTATGTCTATGTGCATTTCCTGCAGGTGCTCTGGTTTCCTCCCATTGTCCAAAGATGTGTAAGTTGGCTGAATTGCTGGGAAAGGCTATAGCCACCCCCTTGTGAATTGGTCTGGATTAAACAGATTAGGAAATGACATGACGTATAGTATGACATTGACTGAGTATGAGTTATTAAAATAAAAAATAGAAAGTATACAACCATTGCCAAACTTGCTTAATCCATTTTAGGGTCATGAGATATAAGAGCCAACCCTGGCAGCACTGAATACTTGTTTGAACAATGCCAAAATATATGCATATTAATTTAAATTAACCATAAATGCTCATTTTGATTTTATGTGATGAAAACTTCAACTTTAAAAATGAATAAGGTTGGTTCTTAAATTGAAAGCATTTATGTTGTAAGTTAATTTTATTGTAATTAAAGTAAACATTAGCACTGTATTGACAGAACATGTTAACCGCACATAGGCCATACTGGAAATGGGATTTAAATCATGACACTCAAGCTGAGTGGCTTGTGGAAAACATAAAAGAAATAACAAAGTGAAAATAAGGACCAAATGTGTCTTTATACAATCTCTGATACAAAGTTCTTGTTTTTTGTGATCAAATTTGTATTTATTTATTTATTTATTTTTGATCAGTATAAATTTCACAGTCAAAAAGTTTAAAATAACAAAAGTAATACTACCGTGGTAAAATCCCAATATAACCAGTCAATATGTAATCCCCCATCCAAACATAAAATCCAAGCCATAAAACATTATGTACAAAAACAAATCTCCTCCCTATCTTAACCTGCTGTCTGAGGTTTCAACTAAAGAGAACTAATACCAAAAAAGAGACATAGAACAAAGGAAAAATGCTTAAAAAGGGGAAAAAGAGACTAATAGAATAACAATTAGGATATATTAGGTTTGAGTAATTTAGACTGAATAATTTTAAAAGAAACATTATTAACTCTAGCAGTAGATGTTTCTAAAAGAATCAAATTAAAAAATGAAACAAGTCAATGTTAAACAGTCATCATTTCTGGGGATTTCCATCTAGAAGCAACAATAATTTTAGCAGCTACAGTACCCATTTAAGAAGACTCTCTTTTGATAATAATTAAAAAAATAATTGTAAGCAAGAAGAAAAAAAAAGGTAATTTTACAAGTGTGTACCAAAAGGCCAAAATACCCCAAAATGTCCAGTTCATATGAAGAAAAGTACTGAGAACATCTAGTGAATAGGAATGACGCAAAAGATCAGATACCAAGCCCATTTTGTGTCACCTTCTTGGAGTAAGGAATTTTCATTGAATGATGTGTAGCTGTGAAAACTTATAGTTTGGATTTTTGGAAGACAAGGAGAGCATATGCCTCTTTAATAATGAGAAAGGTCTTTAGCCCAAACATAAATAACAGAACAATATTTGTAATGGGATTTAGATAGTAAAAAGTAGATAGTAAAGGAGTTCTTGTGAGATCAGACAGCACCTCTCTGCAAGGTCCTCATTGAACTTCTCTAAGACTATGCAAATTTAAATAGGTGCATCATATCTTAGGACTACTTTCCTGTATTCTTTGATGATTTCATATTTTAGTGATTATACTGGCAATAACAATTCAGCCACAGCACCTTTATAACATTTGACAGCCAATGTCCATGGGTACTCACAGATGGTGTCTGATTTTAGTTTCCAGACTCACAGTGCACTCTGCAACTTTATTTAAGACAAGACAATCATAATCTACAATACCAATAACATCTAAACATTACAGTGTAACCTTTTTTGTTATTTTAACCAGGTATAAAAACACAAGGTACAACAGAAAAAGAAACAAACAGTGGAGAAGGGGGGCATATGATGGATTAGTCTCATTAAATAGAATAACTGTAATAGAATGAGCAAAGCAAACTCTTTTTTATTAGGAGACTGAACAACTTTAATATGTGTTTCTGACAACCTTTACATATTTTTTTAAAACTGGGATAGCCAGCGAGATTTTTCTATTCTGTGGTGAGATGAGCTAGTAACATCACTTCAAGAGAGACTTACTGAATCAACAAACTAGTTAAAAGGGCAGGCTTAGTATTGGAGACACTTTCAACACTCTGGAGTTAGTAACAAAGGAGAAAATGAAAACAAAACTTGAGTGCCATTGTGAACAATGATGCACATCCTCTCTCTGATACTCTATCATGAGTACTTTCTGCCAACAAATTTTTCAACAGAGGTGTATCAAGAAACAGTACTGGAGCTTTTTTATACCAATGCCAATATGCCTTTATAATGCCTCACTGTGACTAATCTTCTTATCTTTAGCTAAGTTAGAAGTTTTCTTTTTTTCAGTTTTTCTTTTTTTCATTCTGGATTCTGTCTAAGAGGGGGTTTGTTTTTCTCAGAATATAATAATGTCTATGTATTTATTGAGCTTCTATAAAAAAGCACTATCTGTCTAAGTTTGAGATTCTAGTTATACTCTAGACAGTGTGAAATGCTGCTCCAATAAATATATCAAAAAACAAAGCAATGTTACAATTATCTGTTAATTCACATTCATTACATTACCAACAGCAAACAATTAAATAAATACTTTACAGTACAAATGTAAAAAACATTAATTTAGAACTTCTAGTAAGGCTGATTTAAATATGTTTGGACTTTTGGATGAAATCTGATTGCCAGAAGTTGACCTTCCAAAGACAAGGGAGAACTTACTATTCTCTTAATGCATCTTCCTGGATTTAGTCAAGTATATAACCACAGAGCATCCACTTATATGCATTAATTATTACATACAATCTTGCAGTTAAAAAATATTATAATGAACTAAGAAAAAACTAGATGAGAAGTGTCTCAGAATGTTGCTGATAGCATAATGCAGCTGTGGCTATATTACTTGTTGGCAAATGCTCTTATTTTAGCATGAAAAACATTTTGGTGTTTTTTTTTATTTGCTTCTGTATAAACTAGTGTTCTGCGGTGGGTTGGCACCCTGCCCAGGATTGGTTCCCTGCCTTGTGCCCTGTGTTGGCTGGGATTGGCTCCAGCAGACCCCCGTGATCCTGTGTTTGGATTCAGCGGGTTGGAAAATGGATGGATGGATAAACTAGTGTTTTATTTCCCAGAATATGAACCATTTTAATTTATTGTATCTCCATAAATGTAACAGAAAATAATATGTTTTTACCCCATAGAGTGGTTAGTCTTCATAAGCTCTTTTCATGACCTGACATTTAAACTTAAATATATTCTGTGCATTTGTTGAGGGTATTATTTCCTCTTACTTATGAGAAGCCAAGACCACAAGCAGAGGAGAGCTGGCCATTTCTGTTTCCTGTAACACATCTGTGAGAACCTATTTTGAGAAGAGGATCTTATTTTACTTTCATTTCATCAGTATTAAGAGTGGTTACACAAGGGGTTTAAGAGAGATAGAAAAGAACCTGAAGAGATGTGATGCAGACAAGATGCTGCTTTTTTCACCTTTGGAATCTCTTACCCTAAATGCTTGATTAGTCAAACATTTGCTATAATACCAGGAAATGAAAAATGTTAAATGTTTAAGTGATGTCCATCGTTTTCTTGCTTAATGATAATAATAATAATTCTTTACATTTATATAGCACTTTTCTAACTACTCAAAACACTCTCCACACCTGGAGCACCCGGGATGTGAACCCATGATGTTGCATTTAAACAAGTGTATAGAAAATACAGAATATGTGAAATATGTTATTTACTGTTTTGAACCTGGCTTTGGGTTATGAATACAAGAAGCGTTAATTTCATAATTTCATGGGATTTAGTTTTTTCTGACATAGAATGTAACTTTAGTGCTGTGGGTCACATTGAGCAGTCAATGAACAAGAGACTATACTAAAATAATTTGAATCTTTTCAAGACGTTCATTTTATTTCAGTAGCTATGTAAAAATGTGAATTGAATAATTGTTTTCGAGCGGCAATATTTTAGGCACTGTGTGCCTATGGAGGACACAGACAACATGAAATGCTTCTGTCATATGTGAAGCTATACATAGATTAAAGTGAGTTTTTATTTTTCACTGAAGCAGCTAAAATGAGCATTATTCATTTTTGAACAAGTTCTTAGAAAAAGTGATTTTTGAATTCATTTAAAGATAATTATGGTATTTTTCAAGTCAAAGTTTCTTCACAATCATGGTATATATTAGTTTGCCACATGAAATTGCATTTTAAAGTGAAGTATATTTTATAAGTATTAAAAGTAACTAGCCCTCTCTTGCATTCTGTAGTGGAGCTTATGGACACTAGGGTCCCATTATAAAGAAAAGCCTTAAATGTTACCAAACAAGTCAAGAATGTTATTGAGTAATCCTCTGCATCTGGTGATTACACATACATCGAAAAACAGCTTATCCATGTTGTTGTAGGTAGGTAAAAAATTAAAAAGCAAGCCATTGTTGTAAAATTTTAAACCATTTTAAAAGGAGACCGACTGTGCACTTCACATCACCATATAACTCATGTGTCTTCCTCTGCAGCACTGTTCTGGCCCCTGGGAGACTGCCCTCGCTGCAGGCTATGAAAAGGGGAGAAGGTACCTAACCCCCATGGGTGTGGAATCACCTTGAAAAGTGCTAACATTGGCATCATTGAATGTTGATGTCCAGTTGTGAATTATTGCTTTTGTTCTGTAGACTACTAGACAATAATAACTAATAAAGGCATATTTAGAATTGCTAATATTCTTTCAATATATGGGAGCTTATTTCGTTTGCAAAGATACTACCAGCTGCAATTCTATTGATAATACATGTGTAATATGGAATCAAGTGGCAATAGAGCTAAACTATAGGCATTCATTGGGTGCAAGGCAGGAATAACACCTGGATGGGATATCCAGATGTTTCAAGGCAAACACATATGTAGACATACATGCACACTTGGTCCAGTTTAGCAACGCCAATCCACCTAAGTTTAATCAGGTTTAGTAATTGTAGTACCATTGGTTTAGCAAAGGGGTTGTGCAGAGCTGTCATTCCTTACTCATAGCACAGGATCTGCATGAGTTCTCCCTGTGTGTTTACGGATTGATTGAAATGAGTGAATGTCAGTGAGTATAAAGGTACTCACTCAAGCTTATTATGCTTAGTTCTGTTATTATTATTTTCTTAGCAAGAGTGACTCATGATGGATTAGAAAAGTCAATAATTGGTTTGTCTTTTTCATTTTTTGAGTATTCTTTTATCATGCATGTGCACAACACACCATGGAAATGTGCAGGTGGTATGGCTCTTTCAAAAATCTGACATTTTACTGCTGTAAAAGATGAAATATATACAATTTGAAATAACATATTTAAACGTAAATTTGAAACTATATATTTATCAGCATTTGATATAAACAGAATAGTTCTTTGTTTTAAGAACAAAGATGTTGAAAATTGTCTTATGCTTTTTAGTGATGGCAACAACATGTGCTTGGTATTTTTTGTGAATGCATCTAGGAAGAGTTCACTATTCCCCATTATTTGTCATTTTACACTGATTTCTAAAATTTGCCAATGCTTTTTACATGTGAGTTTTTAAAATTTCAGAAATTTCCATGAAGAATAAAAGTATACAATTTGAAAGAAATGGTCCATTGTGAGTTGAGTTGTTTTGCAGTATATGGGAGATGAGTAATAACAATATTGCTTTGTGTTTTATGTGAACACATCTAAAATTGATATAATTAATAGCAGATATCATCTATATTACTAACTGAGAATGGTAAACCGGATATGGACGCAGGTACATGCCCGTGGACGCAGGAGACATAGTGCGCAGGTGCCACACAAAGCCCCCCTCCCCAGAGTGAAACAGGAGAGACTACGAACGTGCGCAGGCGCCACACAAAGCCGCCCCCCCACAGTGAAATGGGAGAGAAGTAATATGGAAGCAGGTACATACCCATGGACGCAGGAGACATAGTAAAACAAGAGGAGTCAACGCCCCGCCCCAGAGTGAAACGGGACACACTACGGAGTCCACAAAGGTTCATACATCAAACCCGAGATGGTACGGACACGCGTCTGAAACCGCGGAAGCAAAACTGTCTCGGCTCCAAAACCAAACAGCTCAAAAACTAACACAACTACAACAACGAGCCCGCGTGGACAGATCTAATGAACGTAGACGCCTACAACGCGCATCTCAAACTGCGGAGGCAAAGCAGGCACGGATTCAAAACGAAACAGCTTGAGTGACCGAGATAAGATCACAGTATTGCAAACAAATTGAAATTATTACTCGAAAAAGAGAAAATATAATCACCACGGACCAGGTGTCATTAAAACAAAAGCAGGATAAAGCGAGGTTAGAAATGAAAGACAGAGTAGAAAACAAAGTAAAACGTCATAAAGAGGTTAAACAAGGGGGCCAAACACATGGAGAGCACGTTACAGATAATGAAAACCGGAGTTCAAAGGCTTCAAAAACAAGACCTCGACTGACCGATATACAAAGTGGAACAGGAAACACTACGGAGTCCACAGTGGTCCACAATGCACCGCATAATAGTACGGACGGAGCTCCGTATTAACATTGGGAGACCCCAGAGTGACACGGGCGAAATCTCCGTATTAAACGTGCGTCATCCTCACACGTCCAAACTATACATCATATGTGAATCACATTACAGTTATTCATTATTAACTACAACGCGCGTCTCAAACCGCAGAAGCAGGGCAAGCACGGGTTCAAAACAATGCAGGTTCCTACAACGCGCGTCTGAAACTACGGCTGCCCAGCGGGCACGGGTTCAAAACGCCGGGGGTAGGCAAGCGAAGCGAGCAGGGGGCGGAGCCCCCTTGTAAGAAAACTAAGCCTTGCTCCTAAGTAAAGCCAAGACTTTGGAAATGGATGAATTGAATTTAAAATACAAATGGTTAATGTGTGTAAACCCAGGTAGGGATCCAGTAAACCTGTTCTTATTGTCTCGGGTCTCTAATTTTATACTGAAATCCAAATTAGGCCAGTTTGAACAAGTTTGAGTGATTTTACAAGCTTGCCTTATGATGAATTGAATTGCTTAATTCCAAAAGCTTTTTCTTATATTCACTACTGGAAAGATAAGATGCAAACAAATTAGAAAATATATGCTTGGTGTAACATTCAGTTGGAGCATTTCACATTTTTAGTTACTTCATCCTAGAATCAGCTATCACATTTTTCTTTGTTAAATATTTTTGTAATGAGTTGTATTCAGAATTAACAATGATAATAGCATGCAGATACATACATGTGTTAGTAGGCTACATTAAATATGTGGTTTTTAACATTACGTTACATGGTCATGTAGTTCAAATTTAGCCTTAATAGATTTGTGGTGGCTCATACAAATTATACAGATTAAGATTATGTAAAATTGGTATTGCTTGATGTATTTTAGTGGTGGAGGGTCTGTGACGAACTGAAGTTTAATTTTCTTAAACATAACATTTTTGAAAAGTTTGCCCAATAGGGTAGTGCCCAATAATTACCAAAATAAAAATAAATTCCCCATCTAGCTATTGGGCCCTTGAGCAAGGCCCTTAACCTGCAATTGCTTAGTCCTTGGTATGACATTAACCTGCATCCAGCCCTGCATGGAGGTCCTCCAACTTGCAAGGAAAACTTGGGGGTTGGCAGCAGGATTAGTACTCCAGCCACTGTAAAAAAAAAAAAAAAAAAAAACCTCACACTGTTACAGTGTGATGTTGAGGTGTCACCTGTTGCAGAACTGCACTCTGGTCCCAATCTGGGTGATTTGTTGTGTGGTGGGTGCAGCAATGCGTTGTAATCGGCGCATGCTCCCAACCTCCCCCTCCTCCTAGCTATTAATATTAGTTAAAACCAAGTAATTCATTAAAATTGTATAAATAACTAAGTACTTAGAAAGGAACAGATTTCTTATATAATGGGAAATCCAAAGCTGACAATTGTTTTAGAGATTTTAATACCAGTCTGAAGATGCACAGAAGTAAATGTATCTTTTCAGGTACGTATAAACCTTACCCTCAGCTCTGTCCGTTGTGCAGTATACCACTAAGCAACACTTTCAGCACACATAAACTGTAATCCTGCCCTGTCATTGCTGTTTGGGGCACAATGTACACCATGGCGCAGTCCTTATAGCGTGCCCTGCAGTTCCTTTTTCTAAACCCATTGTTTTGTCTTGGTAGAGTAATATTTTACTCTACTTTCCCCTTTTGTATTATTAATATGTAGCCTTTGTCAGAATGCCTCAAATCTCCCAGACTTACCACTGTTTATAAGGTATTGTAGTATATAACTTCTTGTAGTATATAACTTCTCCCCACCTTCCCTTCTACAATTATAACCTCAGGCAGTCAGGTGTAGTAAAAGACAAGCAATAGTTAAGTTACACTTCAGCAATGTATTATTGATAATATTCATAAATAATAACAATATGCAAAGTACATTTGAATATTGGCAACCATACAACCTGATAAATGGTGATGTGTAGTTTCAGGTGGCACACAGACTGGTTAGTCACTTAAAATGTCTCTAGTTAAGGCATCATTTGTGGTCAGCTTTTCTCAGAACAGGCCGCATGCCTGTCTCAATATGGCTGCCAAGCTGTGCTCTTCATTGTGTTGTCCTTTTCAGTTCATGGTGTGTGATGGTCTTTCATCAGTTTGGTGAGAGAGAGAGAGAGGTTAAAGCAAGCAAATTTATAGATTTTCTGTCCAACCCCTAGAGCCAATAGGGTGTTGTGGACCTTAACACTAGAATTACCAGAGCCTACGAAAAAACTCGTAGATCCGTCCCACCTTAAATCACTTCTTAAATCCGTTCAAACCTCTCCACCAGCGTCCTTTGTCCTCTAAATGTGCCGATAAAAACAAGCTGCAAGCAGCCGGCTATTCCATCCCCTCACCGACTTAGAACGTGTACAAACTTCTCCCAGCTCATGCCTTGATTGATTATCTGGGAGTGAAGTGGAGTTTTAGAGTGGAAATAATAGATCGTTATTTGGAACGCACGCATTTCATGTGTGTTCCGTTTCTACAGTAATCTGTATAAATACATTTTTAAAACAAATTTTTTTCATATTCTAGTAGTAAATGACAAAATGTAGGCATAAACTAATATAATGTATGAAGCCTGAAGTCCAAATATCAAAGAAACACTTTCACAAAAGGTACAAATATAACAGAACAAGTGCGCTTTTATTCAAATATATAACTGCCGTGGCGCAACGTTATCAGCTGCTGACTGGGAATCAAAAGGTCACGAGTTCGATCCCGCACGACTCCGTTTTGAGAAGTGAACTGCTCTTATTATTACTATTTAAGAATAAAAACATACATTTGATTTCAGTCTGTAACAGCCAGTGTAACTTATGATACTTTTTTTTTATTATTCAGTTTCATTCTCTTCATTCTACCCTACTCCCCCTCCCCATCTGACACTGCTGTTTTCACATAAAGACGCGCTATAGCTCGAATGTTATTTATTTGGATCACATAAAGACGTGCCATAGCTCGAATGTTATTTATTTGGATCACATAAAGATGCGCTATAGCTCAAATGTTATTTATTTGGATCACATAAAGATGCGCTATAGCTCGCATGTTATTTATTTCGCCAACGCTACACCTTCCAACTCTAAACACTATTGTGGTATATGTGCCCAAAAAAAGTCTAACTGCATTCTCGTACCATTGCTCGCATACTGAAGTGTCAGCAGGTATGTTCTGTGACATTACACGTGTAATTTGTGAGCATGCCCTTGACGATCAAGCAGAGGAAGCTCTGCAGTTCACTTGTGCCTTTATGCTGTAGATCTGGCTCTTACATACAAAGCATGGTGCATGTGCCCAAAACATTAACTTTTATATGTTACTTACATAAAAGCCAGATCGAATGTTATTTACCTTGAGTTATTTACTTACATGACAACGGTTCTACATCGGATCTGGCTTTTATGTAAGTAACATATAAATGTTAATGTTTTGGGCACATGCACCGTCCTTTGTATGTAACAGCCAGATCTACAGCGTAATGTCACGAGTGCAGAGCTTCCCATGTACATATACAAAGTACAGCGATGGCAAAAGTGCATTCTTGATTCGATGTAGAATCGTTGGCATGAGTTGAGTGTACCTCTGTTATAGCGCGTCTATGTGAAAACAGCAGTGTCAAATGCGTGGGGCGCGGGGGGGGGGGTGTATGTTGGGAACGTGAACGCGGCTGAGAGAATAACAGAAATGGTTTCGTCCGTTTATAGGAGATGGACGTCTGAAGCAGAGCTCCGCTAGCAGCGGCTTTATTTTTCCACGTATTTCATATTATTTAGAGGTATCCTGTATTTAACCCGACCAAGGAACTTCCACTACAATATACAAGCATGAGTAACAAGAAGAAAAGTCAGAAAGAACCAGAAAAGAAACTTAAAGCTGCATCAAAGTCCGGACAGACTTCCGGCCTGAGTGCAAGTGTAAGGTATGGCCTCACGGAGACTGACCTGGAACAGGCAGAAGAGTGCGCAGAATTCCTGGGACCCCGCTCCATTGTATCGTCTCCAGTCGAAAGTGAAAATGGGAGCGAAGGCGCAAGTGATACAGGTCGAGTTTTTTCGTAGGCTCTGGTAATTCTAGTGTTAAAGGCTTCAGACCAGTGGGGGGAGAGAATACCCTCACACCTGCCCCCAAAACTATGTTAACTCTTTTAATGTTTTGGGCACATGCACCATGCTTTGTATGTAAGAGCCAGATCTACAGCATAAAGGCACAAGTGAACTGCAGAGCTTCCTCTGCTTGATCGTCAAGGGCATGCTCACAAATTACACGTGTAATGTCACAGAACATACCTGCTGACACTTCAGTATGCGAGCAATGGTACGAGAATGCAGTTAGACTTTTTTTGGGCACATATACCACAATAGTGTTTAGAGTTGGAAGGTGTAGCGTTGGCGAAATAAATAACATGCGAGCTATAGCGCATCTTTATGTGATCCAAATAAATAACATTTGAGCTATAGCGCATCTTTATGTGATCCAAATAAATAACATTCGAGCTATGGCACGTCTTTATGTGATCCAAATAAATAACATTCGAGCTATAGCGCGTCTTTATGTGAAAACAGCAGTGTCAGATGGGGAGGGGGAGTAGGGTAGAATGAAGAGAATGAAACTGAATAATAAAAAAAAAGTATCATAAGTTACACTGGCTGTTACAGACTGAAATCAAATGTATGTTTTTATTCTTAAATAGTAATAATAAGAGCAGTTCACTTCTCAAAACGGAGTCGTGCGGGATCGAACTCGTGACCTTTTGATTCCCAGTCAGCAGCTGATAACGTTGCGCCACGGCAGTTATATATTTGAATAAAAGCGCACTTGTTCTGTTATATTTGTACCTTTTGTGAAAGTGTTTCTTTGATATTTGGACTTCAGGCTTCATACATTATATAGTTTATGCCTACATTTTGTCATTTACTACTAGAATATGAAAAAAATTTGTTTTAAAAATGTATTTATACAGATTACTGTAGAAACGGAACACACATGAAATGCGTGCGTTCCAAATAACGATCTATTATTTCCACTCTAAAACTCCACTTCACTCCCAGATAATCAATCAAGGCATGAGCTGGGAGAAGTTTGTACACGTTCTAAGTCGGTGAGGGGATGGAATAGCCGGCTGCTTGCAGCTTGTTTTTATCGGCACATTTAGAGGACAAAGGACGCTGGTGGAGAGGTTTGAACGGATTTAAGAAGTGATTTAAGGTGGGACGGATCTACAAGTTTTTTCGTAGGCTCTGGTAATTCTAGTGTTAAAGGCTTCAGACCAGTGGGGGGACAGAATACCCTCACACCTGCCCCCAAAACTATGTTAACTCTTTTAGGGCGGATGTCGACTTTTGTCGACAGGAGGGGTGGAAGGCGAATGTCGACAAAAGTTGACATCCAGGGATAGGGGGCGACAATCAGCTGTTAATGGCGATAAATCTCACTGTCACGTCACAGGCATTCCCTCTGTGCTTGGAGGAATGCTAGACTCGTTGACTCGGCAACTAAACCTTGCGTGTGCGTGAGTTGCAAAATGTAAACAATGGCAAGATGGCATCGACATGTAAAAAGGGAGTGAAGCAAGTGCAGAAAAGAAAACACTCGGCAGACGATGTTTTGCGCATTATCGCGGAGTCGGACTCTTGATTTTTCAGAATCGGATTTTATTGGCAGTAATCAGGAGATCGAGCAAGAGAGTGAGAAGCAGGCATCAGCTGATCAGACACCAGCCGATGCCGCACCAGCGGATCTGCTGCCAGTTGAGTGCCTTCGCGCAGCCGGTGCATCTACGGCAAGGTTCGCATGGGATAAATACACAGACATTGATCCGTTGAGAGCCGATCTGGCTACCGGAGTTTGCAAGACGGCATGGCTTGCTGTTGGACACAACAGATCACCAGCTGCTGTACTTCAGGCTGCTCTCTCCTGATGCTGCTTTTCAGCTACTGTCAGACGAGACAAACAGGTAGGCAGAGATTTTTTTTGAATCGCGGGCTGCGTTTGCATCGCATTCTCGTTTTTCAAAGTGGAAACCCACAATGAAAGACGAGATGAAGCGTGCTGTGGCATTACAAATAGAGATGGGACAGAACTGGTGATATAACTTCAGGGAGCATTGGTCCTAACGTGTTTTTTCCCCTGGTGGCTTAGGTACGTGCTGCTGCAAAGTTTTATTCACTTCTGTAATAAACAGAAGCAAATCCCATGGGGTGAGCCAGGCTATAATGCCATACATAAAGTTCATAAAGTTTCAGAAGATGAAAAGAGGTGACAATATGGTTTTCATGCAGGCAGAAAACTTGGTGGCAGTGGCATGGCACGATGGCAAATGGGTGACTTGTCTCTCTACAGTACACACTAACAATATATGTGAGAAAGTGCAGCAACAGACAATTGAAAAATAGGCACCAAAGCAACACATATTGTAAGGAGTGCAATGTGGCAATGATTGAAATTGGCTGCTTTGAGCGAGATCGGACTTTGCTGTGTAAAATGTATGTGATATGTATGTGAAATCATAGAGTATGCGGGCTCATACAACATGCAAGACAGTAACATTTGTCAAAAGTAAATATTTTTTGTTGATTTGATATGTTAAACAATTGCTTTGTGTTCTTTTTTAAAAAATGTTAGTTTTTGGAAAAATATTCAGCCCTGGGAGAAAAGAAACAAAAAAAAAATTAGCCCTAAAAGAGTTAAGGTAAAGCTTGGCAGTTAGGCAGCCTGGCTTTCCTGTGGGGGTTGAGAGAGTGTCCTGCAGAGAAACATTTACCAAACTTGTTTGAGGCACTTCCCCCAACCCTGTCGTAAAATTACAAAGAGACTTTTTCCTAAAAGGGGGGAAGGGGTTCTTAAACCATTGCTGTTATTATCAATAATGTAACACTAATATTACATTGCTTTGTCTAAGTTACAAATAAAGACATACAAAATATTTATCAACTTGTATGCAAAGTTTCACATCACAACACCCGTCTTATGTTTACATCACCTAGGGGAGCTGCACCTTTGCTGTGTAATTATCCATCCATTATCCAACCCGCTATATCCTAACTACAGGGTCACGGGGGTCTGCTGGAGCCAATCCTAGCCAACATAGGGCGCAAGGCAGGAAACAAACCCTGCGCCAGCCCACCGCACAGCGCGCACACACACCCACACACCAAGCACACACTAGGGACAATTTAGAATCGCCAATGCACCTAACCTGTGGGAGGAAACCAGAGCACCCAGAGGAAACCCATGCAGACATGGGGAGAACATGCAAACTCCACGCAGGGAGGACCCGGGAAGCGAACCCAGGTCTCCTAACTGCGAGGCAGAAGCGCTACCCACTGTGCCCCCATCCCGCCCTCCTGTGTTATTAGTTCAAATACCTTTTAGCTGCAGGTTGGTAATCTTTACAATAATAATCTGCAGATAATATTAGTTCAGTTACTTCAGTCTTCTATATGCTTACACAATTGGTTTCCACTTACATTAATATCCAGAAAAGTGGCTTTTTTGTACTGTGGGGAACAGCCCGGACACAGACAGGTAGACATGATGTTTCTTCACCACACACGTTTATTAACAACTATTATATACAATAGAAGTGCACAAACCCAGTGCCTCAGCACCAATCACCCCTTAAGTCCTGTCCACACTCACAATGCCTTTCACAGTCTCTGGTCCACGTCCACTCCTCTCCACCAAGCTTCGTCCTCTTCCACCCGACTCTTGCCCCTGACTGGAGGGAGGCGGCCCCTTTTATACACCCCGGAAGGGCTCCAGGTGTACCCTGAGGGCTTCTGTAGCCACACCCATGTGTGGCAGAAGCTCTGTCGGCATATCCGGAAGTCCTCCGGGTGTCCCCAATACTCTTTCCCCCCAGTTCTTCCGGGTGTTGCGCAAGTACTGAGGTCCAGGGCTCCCAAGGCATCGGTGCGCCCCCTGGCGGTGACCATGGGCCCCTACAGGGTTGAGCTTCCATGCTCTGTACCCGTGGCCCCCAAAGCAACCAGGGAGGACGCCCCCTCGTATCCTGGAGGAGGCACAAGCCCTCCTCCGCTCCTCCTGGGCATCCCGGCTGGGCGACAAACCCCGCTGGGTGCCACAGTACTTTATTGGTTAATCTACCTAAAACAGCAATAAAAGAATGCACACATACCCTTCCTGGCATCTGAATCACTTGCATTGTGCATTAGAACAGCTGTTGGAAGAGTAAAAAAAGGAAAATATACAAGTTGGTGTAACTGCTGTCAAGGTGAAATTGAAACCTTAAACAACGAATTCATAGTTGAAGTTGCAGATGTTTTTGAATGTGAGATTTTGAATTTTCAAAACTTTGTACAGCACAATTTTCTTTAGATATCTCAATTAAAGTTGAACTGTCACAACAAATTTCTTTTCACAATAATTGTGCCAAATTTCAAGCAAATCGGTCCATGGAGGGATGAGTTGTTTCATGTGGAAACACATACAAACAGACATAGGTATCATAGTAGGTGCTTCTCACATTATATGTAAATGCAAATAAAAATGAATGAGTGGTTTTATTTGCAGCAAGGCAACTAGGACAAGCTCTCATAATTCTTTGATATTATTTCTCTCAACCTTAAAAGATTGTACAGCTACACTCTACTTTTTTTTAAAGCTTTTTCCCCTGGAATGTTCAGCTTCTTGTTCTTCTCATAACAGTCAGAAAACCCAGATGAACAGTATGTCTCAAAATGCAAGCTTTGTATATGAAATGGCATGTTTTTGTCTGTTCTATTCTACATTAACCTGTTTTTAACTTCATATAAAAATGTAAAAAAACTAACCATTTAACTATAAACCTTTCTGATGATAAACCCCTGGAGTGTTACAATATATGAAATCAGAAATAATCCAAGAAATTTTACCAGAAAATTGAAACATTAGTGTGCTGAACAGAGACACATTCGGCTCAATTTAGAAAACCTGTATGACCGGTTGAATTCTCTGCAGGCGCAACAAACTAGCTTTGTGCCTTGTTTTAAAGTGACACTGAATGAGATTTTTACAGATGCAAAATGGAGCTTGAAATTTGATGTCAGATAGGCCTTGCTCACTAGTGCATTGGAGTGACTGGTTGTAGAGTAAACATATAGTATATACTTTCCAATGCATTGTCTTTTACAGAACAAGCAGTAGAATTACAGTATATCTACTTGGTAAATCATTCCTGAATGAAAGTGGAGTTTAGAGTGTAATTGTTACCAAATCTTGTTTAAATAAATTAAAAGGTTTTCTGAATCATGTACTTATAATTCATTTTTAGAACCCCAACTTTTTACTTTTTGGTTTTGGTTGCATTTCAGATTTGCAGATGCTTCTTAGAACAGCTTGTACCATTGTTCAGATTTTTTCAGTTTGAATTGCAGTCCATATTGCTTGCTCAGGAATTTCCAGTAAAGATCTAGTAAAGCCAAAACTAAGAAATGCCTGAATTTGTCAGTAGGTTGGTCAAGTCAAGTTGGGGAATATGCACCAGTACAGCACGTTGTCACACCACACGACGAAACACCTCAGGATCCCAGTTGGCAAACCCCCAGGCACACACACAATCCAGTTCCACCCTCTGGAAATGGCCGTCTATCTGCCGTAGCCAAGTGGAATGTGGGCATCCCTTGGCCTGGTCCAGCCACTCAGGTCCTCATTAATTAGGATCCTGCGATTCGGATCACCCTTGGGGAATTGCGCAACATGGCCATAACTGACGTAACTGACGCCCTCTCACAATGCAGATAACGTGTCATTCAGGACTCTGTGAACAACCGATCGTTCGACACAAAGTCTAACCAGGAGACTTCATAATAGCTCAGATTTCGTAATAGCTTTTTACCACATTTACCATATTAACCTGGATATGTTAAATTGACCCAGCCACAGGGGATGCACAAACCAGTGTGTCTCTTTGTGCCAGTCCCAAGCCCGGATAAATGGGGAAGGTTACGTCAGGAAGGGTATCCGGTGTAAAATTTTGCCAAATCAATATGTGGACAACAGTACAAATTTCCATACTGGATTGGTCGAGCCCCAGGTTAACAACGGCCACCACTAGTACTGTTAGCCAACAGGGTGCTGGTGGAAATTGGGCTACTGTTGGCCAAAGAAGAAGAAGGGGGGGGGGGGGGGGGGGGGACATGTCCAGAGGCAGGAGGAGAGGAGGAAAATAAAAAGAGTGGAACTGAGGGTAGGAACTTTGAATGTTGGCAGTATGACTGGTAAGGGGAGAGAGTTAGCAGATATGATGGAGAGAAGGCAGGTTGATATATTGTGCATGCAAGAGACTAAATGGAAGGGGAATAAGGCCAGGTGGATTGGATGGGGATTCAAATTGTTCTATCATGGTGTGGATGGGAGAAGAAATGGGATAGGAGTTATTCCGAAGGAACAGTATGTCAAGAGTGTTTTGGAGGTGAAAAGGGTGTCAGGCAGAGAAATGATTATGAAGCTGGAAATTGGAGGTGTGATGATGAATGTTGTTAGTGCATATGCACCACAAGTTGGGTGTGCAATGGGTGAGAAAGAAGATTTTTGGAGTGAGTTGGATGAAGTGACAAAAGTGGTGATTGGAGCGGATTTCAATGGGCATGTTGGTGAAGGGAACAGTGGAGATGAGGATGTGATGGGTAGGTATGGTGTCAAGGAGAGGAATGAAGAAGGTCAGAGGATAGTGGATTTTGCCAAAAGGATGGACATGGATGTGGTGAATATGTATTTTAAGAAGAGGGAGGAACATAGGGTTACGTACAAGAGTGGAGGAAGATGCACACAGGTAGATTACATCCTATGCAGAAGAGTTGATCTGAAGGACATTTAAGACTGCAAAGTGGTGGCAGGGGAAAGTGTAGTTAAGCAGCATAGGATGGTGGTCTGTAGGATGATGTTGGAGATCAAGAAGAGGAAGAGAGTGAGGGCAGAGCCAAGGATCAAATGGTTGAAAAGGAAGACTGCAAGGTTGAGTTTAGGGAGGAGGTGAGACAGGCACTGGGTGGCAGTGAAGAGTTACCAGACAACTGGGAAACTACAGCAGATGTAGTAAGGGTGACAGCAAGAACGGTGCTTGGCGTGACATCTGGAAAGAGGAAGGAGGAAAAGTAAACCTGGTGGTGGAATAAGGAAATACAGGAGAGTATACAGAGGAAGAGGATGGCAAAGAAGAAGTGGGATAGTCAGAGAGATGCAGAAAGTATACAAGAGTACAAGGAGATAAGGTGCAAGGTGAAGAGAGAGGTGGCGAAGGCTAAAGAAAAGCTGTGTGATGAGCTGTATGAGAGGTTGGACACTAAGGAGGGAGAAAAGGACCTGTACCGATTGGCTAGACAGAGGGACCGAGCTGGGAAAGATGTGCAGCAGGTTAGGGTGATAAAGGATAAGGATGGAAACGTACTCACAAGCGAGGAGAGTGTGTTGAGCAGATGGAAAGAGTACTTTGAAACAACAACAACAACAACATTTATTTATATAGCACATTTTCATACAAAAAAGTAGCTCAAAGTGCTTTACATAATGAAGAGAAGAAAAATAAAGGACAAAATAAGAAATTAAAATAAGACAACATTAATTAACATAGAAAGGAGTAAGGTCCGATGGCCAGGGTGGACAGAAAAAACAAAAAAAAAAACTCCAGAAGGCTGGAGAAAAAAAATAAAATCTGTAGGGGTTCCAGGCCACGAGACCGCCCAGTCCCCTTTGGGCATTCTACCTAACATAAATGAAATAGTCCTCTTTGTAGTTCGGGTTTTTCACGGAGTCACTTGATACTGATGGTCATACAGACTTCTGGCTTTTAATCCATCCATCATTGTTGGAACATCATGGTGCTTTGGGTAGATGTTGGTGGCGCACGCCACCACCAACAGGACACCGGAAAAGGAAACAGAAGAGAGAGTAGGGGTTAGTACAGATTTGGAATGAATAGTTATTATAATGAATTAGATATACAGAGTATCAGGATTAAATTACAGTGAAGTTATGAGAAGGCCATGTTAAAATAATGTGTTTTTCAGTAGTTTTTTAAAGTGCTCCACTGTATTAGCCTGGCGAATTCCTACTGGCAGGCTATTCCAGATTTTAGGTGCATAACAGCAGAAGGCCGCCTCACCACTTCTTTTAAGTTTTGCTCTTGGAATTCTAAGGAGACACTCAGTTGAGGATCTGAGGTTACGATTTGGAATATAAGGTGTCAGACATTCCGATATATAAGCTGGGGCGAGATTATTTAAAGCTTTATAAACCATAAGCAGAATTTTAAAGTCAATTCTGAATGACACAGGTAACCAGTGTAGTGACATCAAAACTGGAGAAATGTGTTCGGATTTTCTTTTCCTGGTAAGGATTCTAGCAGCTGCATTCTGCACTAGTTGCAAACGATTGATGTCTTTTTTGGGTAGTCCTGAGAGGAGTGCGTTACAGTAATCTAGTCGACTGAAAACAAACGCATGAACTAATTTCTCTGCATCTTTCGATGATATAAGAGGTCTAACTTTTGCTATGTTTCTTAGGTGAAAAAATGCTGTCCTAGTGATCTGATTAATATGCGATTTAAAATTCAGATTACAATCAACAGTTACCCCTAAGCTTTTTACCTCCGATTTGACTTTTAATCCTAATGCATCCAGTTTATTTCTAATAGCCTCATTGTATCCATTATTGCCAATCACTAAGATTTCGGTTTTTTCTTTATTTAATTTGAGAAAGTTACTATTCATCCATTCTGAGATACAAGTTAGACATTGTGTTAGCGAATCAAGAGATTTGGGGTCATCAGGTGCTATTGATAAATACAGCTGTGTGTCATCAGCATAGCTGTGGTAGCTCACGTTGTGCCTGAGATAATCTGACCTAATGGAAGCATGTAGATTGAGAAGAGCAGTGGACCCAGGATAGAGCCTTGTGGAACACCATATAGAATATCATGTGTCTTTGAGTTATAATTACCACAACTAACAAAGAATTTTCTCCCTGCCAGGTAGGATTCAAACCAATTTAAGACACTGCCAGAGAGGCCCACCCATTGACTAAGGCGATTCTTAAGAATATTATGATCAATGGTGTCAAATGCGGCACTCAGATCTAAGAGGATGAGAACAGATAAATGGCCTCTGTCTGCATTTACCCGCAAATCATTTACTACTTTAACGAGTGCAGTTTCTGTGCTGTGATTTGTTCTAAAACCTGACTGAAATTTATCAAGAATAGCATGTTTATTGAGGTGCTCATTTAACTGTATAATGACTACCTTCTCTAGAATTTTACTTAAGAAAGGCAGGTTAGAGATGGGTCTATAATTTTCAAGAGCAGAGGGATCGAGATTTTTTTTCTTAAGTAGGGGTTTAACTACCGCAGTCTTAAGACAGTCTGGGAAGACCCCCGTATCTAATGACGAATTTACTATGTCAAGAACATTATCACTAAGCACGCCCGATACTTCTTTGAAAAAATTTGTTGGTATTGGGTCAAGGGCACAGGTGGAGGGTTTCATTTGAGAAATTATTTTATGTAAATCAGGTAAATCTATCCTAGTGAAAGACTTTAATTTGTTTATTATGGGGTACTGGGGTTTAGGAGGATCCTTAGTGTTGGGGAGATATACTATATTATTTCTAATATCATAAATTTTTTGATTGAATAATACAGCGATAGCCTCACAGGTTTTACTGGAAGTACTTAGGAGGCATTCCTTTGAGTTACCTGGGTTTAACAGATGATCAATTGTCAAAAATAAGACTCTGGGATTACTAGCATTGTTATTTATAATCTTAGAGAAATAGCAGCGCCTCTCAAGACGGACTGTGTTATTGTATTCTGTTATTTTAACTTTTCATATTTCATAGTCAATAGTCAATAGTTAGTTTAGTTTTCCTCCATTTACGCTCAGCTCTATGGCATGTTCTCTTTAAATCAGACACTCTTTGGGTCTTCCATGGTATAACAATGCTAGAAGATTTTTTAACTGTCTTTTCAGGTGCAACTAAGTCAACAGCAGCCCTCACTTTAGTATTAAATCTTTCCACCTTACTATTTACATTCTCCTCGCTATTATAGTTGGCAGTATAAATGGACTGATTGGTTAGAATGTTTGAAAGTTTTATAGCTGCTGATGAGTCAAAGAAGCGTTTTTTAACAATATGCTTCTCATGAGTGTTTTCTATCATTATTTCTATATTAAAGAGTAGAAGAAAATGGTCTGATAGACCAATATCAATGACCTGCTTTATATCAACTTTTAGTCCGTTAGTAATTACTAAGTCTAACGTATGACCTGCTTTATGTGTAGGCTGATTAACGAGCTGTCTCAAATCAAAAGAGTCCAGGAGGTTCATAAATTCTTTTACTTTCTGGTCACATTGATTATCTATATGAAAATTAAAGTCGCCGACTATTAAGAGTGTGTCATAGTTCGTAATTAAGATTGACATCAAGTCAGAGAATTCCTCAAAGAAAGACGCGTTGAATTTTGGAGGTCTATACACGGATAATACTAGAACGTGAGAATCTCCCTGAATAATAATGGCGAGATACTCAAAAGACTTGAATTTACCAAAACTGATATTTTTACATTTTAACCTGCTTGAGTAAATGTTTGCTAGCCCTCCACCTCTCTTTCCTTGGCGATCAGCACGAGTAAAACTGTAATCTGGAGGCGCAGATTCGATTAAAACATCTGCGCCATCTGAGCTAAGCCACGTTTCACTTAGTGCAATAAAATCTATTTTGAATGATGAATGAAGAGAACAAGAGAGAGAAGAGGTTGGATGATGTGGAGATAGTGAATCAGGAAGTGCAATGGATTAGTAAGGAGGAAGTAAGGACAGCTATGAAGCTATGAAAATGGAAAGGCTGTTGGTCCAGATGACATACCTATGGAAGCATGGAGGTGTTTAGGAGAGATGGCAGTGGAGTTTTTAACCAGATTGTTTAATGGAATCTTGGAAAGTGAGAGGATGCCTGAGGAGTGGAGATGAAGTGTACTGGTGTCAATATTTAAGAATAAGGGGGATGTGCAGGACTGCAGTAAGTACAGGGGGAATAAAATTGATGAGCCACAGCATGAAGTTATGGGAAAGAGTAGTGGAAGCTAGGTTAAGAAGTGAGGCGATGATTAGTGAGCAGCAGTATGGTTTCATGCCAAGAAAGAGCACCACAGATGCAATGTTTGCTCTGAGGATGTTGATGGAGAAATTTAGAGAAGGCCAGAAGGAGTTGCATTGCGTCTTTGTGGACCTGGAGAAATCATATGACAGGGTGCCTCAAGAGGAGCTGTGGTATTGTATGAGGAAGTCAGGAGTGGCAAAGAAGTACGTAAGAGTTGTACAGGATACGTACGAGGGAAGTGTGACAGTGGTGAGGTCTGGGGTAGGAGTGACGGATGCATTCAAGTTGGAGGTGGGATTACATCAGGGATCGGCTCTGAGCCCTTATTTGCAGTAGTGATGGACTGGTTGACAGACGAGATTAGACAGGAGTCCCTGTGGACTATGATGTTTGCTGATGATATTGTGATGTGTAGCGATAGTAGGTAGCAGATTGAAGAGACCCTGGAGAGGTGGAGATATGCTCTAGAGAGAAGAGGAAAAGGTCAGTAGGAACAAGACAGAATACATGTGTGTAAATGAGAGGGAGGTCAGTGGAATGGTGAGGATGCAGGGAGTAGAGTTGGTGAAGGTGGATGAGTTTAAATACTTGGGATCAACAGTACAGAGTAATGTGGATTGTGGAAGAGAGGTGAAAAAGAGAGTGTAGTCAGGGTGGAATGGGTGGAGAAGAGTGTCAGGAGTAATTTGTGACAGATGGGTATCAGCAAGAGTGAAAGGGAAGGTCTACAGGACGGTAGTGAGGCCAGCTATGTTATATGTGTTGGAGACTTTGGCACTGACCAGAATGCAGGAGACAGAACTGGAGGTGGCAGAGTTAAAGATGCTAAGATTTGCACTGGGTGTGACAAAGATGGATAGGATTAGAAGTGAGTACATTAGAGGGTCAGCTCAAGTTGGACGGTTGGGAGACAAAGTCAGAAAGGCGAGATTGCTTTGGTTTGGACATGTGCAGAGGAGAGATGCTGGGTATATTGGGAGAAGGATGCTAAGGATAGAGCTGCCAGGGAAGAGGAAAAGAGGAAGGCCTTAGCGAAGCTTTATGGATGTGGTGATACAGGACATGCAGGTGATGGGTGTAACAGAACAAGATGCAGAGGACAGAAAGATATGGAAGAAGACGATCCACTGTGGCAACCCCTAACGGGGAGCAGCCGAAAGGAGAAGACCATATTGACCCACATAGTCTTCAAAGGTAATTTGGCGAGTATGTCTAAGATAGATAGATAGATAGGTAGATACTTTATTAATCCCAAGGGGAAATTCACATACTCCAGCAGCACCTTACTGATACAAAAAAACAATATTAAATTAAAGATTGATAATAATGCAGGTAAAAACAGACAATAACTTTATATCATGTTAACGTTTACCCCCCCAGGTGGAATTGAAGAGTTGCATAGTTTGGGGGAGGAACAATTTTCTCAGTCTGTCAGTGGAGCAGGACAGTGACAGCAGTCTGTCGCTGAAGCTGCTCTTCTGTCTAGAGATGACACTGTTTAGTGGATGCAGTGGATTTTCCATAATTGATAGGAGCCTGCTGAGCGCCCATCGCTCTGCCACAGATGTCGAACTGTCTAGCTCCATGCCAACAATAGAGCCTGCCTTCCTCACCAGTTTGTCCAGGCGTGAGGCGTCTTTCTTCTTAATGCTGCCTCCCCAGCACACCACCGCGTAGAAGAGGGCGCTTGCCACAACCGTCTGATAGAACATCTGCAGCATCTTATTGCAGATGTTGAAGAACGCCAGCCTTCTAAGGAAGTATAACCGGCTCTGTCCTTTCTTACACAGAGCATCAGTATTGGCAGTCCAGTCTAATTTATCATCCAGCTGCACTCCCAGGTATTTATAGGTCTGCACCATCTGCACACAGTCACCTCTGATGATCATGGGGTCCATGAGGGGTCTGGGCCTCCTAAAATCCACCACCAGCTCCTTGGTTTTGCTGGTGTTCAGGTGTAGGTGGTTTGAGTCGCACCAGTTGGAAGTCCAATGTATATAGGCTGAACAGGATCGGAGAAAGTACAGTCCCTTGTGGCGCTCCTGTGTTGCTGACCACAATGTCAGACGTGCAGTTCCCAAGACGCTCATACTGAGGTCTGTCTTTAAGATAGTCCACGATCCATGCCACCATGTATGAATCTACTCCCATCTCTGTCAGCTTGTCCCTAAGGAGCAGAGGTTGGATTGTGTTGAAGGCACTAGAGAAGTCTAGAAACATAATTCTTATAGCACCACTGCCTCTGTCCAAGTGAGAGAGGGATCGATGTAGCATATAGATGATGGCATCCTCCGCTCCCACCTTCTCCTGATATGCGAACTGCAGAGGGTCGAGGGCGTGTTGAACCTGTGGCCTCAGGTGGTGAAGCAGCAGCCTCTCCATGGTCTTCATCACATGTGATGTCAGAGCAACAGGCTGGAAGTCATTCAGCTCACTAGGATGTGATACCTTTGGGACTGGGGTGATGCAAGATGTTTTCCAAAGCCTCAGGACTCTCCCCTGTTCCAGGCTCAGGTTGAAGATGTGCTGTAGAGGACCCCCCAGCTCCGATGCACAGACCTTCAGCAGTCGTGGCGATACTCCATCTGGACCCGCTGCTTTGCTGGCACGAAGTCTCCTCAGCTCTCTGCTCACTTGCTCTGTTGTAATTATGGGTGGGGATGTCTCTCCTATGCTGGTATCAGCAGAAGGATGTGTGGAGGGTACAGTACTCCGAGGTGAGAGTGAGAGTGGGTTAGGGTGGTCAAACCTGTTAAAGAAGTTGTTCATTTGGTTTGCTCTCTTCACGTCTCTCTCGATGGTGGTACCCCGCTTTGAGCTGCAGCCAGTGATGATCTTCATCCCATCCCACACTTCCTTCATGCTGTTATTCTGCAACTTCTGCTCCAGCTTTCTCCTGTACTGCTCCTTCGCCACCCTGAGCTGGACTCGGGATTCCTTCTGCACGCGCTTGAGCTCGTGCTGATCACCACCTTTAAAAGCCCTTTACTTGTGGTTCAAAAGGCCCTTGATGTCACTTGTAATCCACGGCTTGTTGTTAGCATAGCAGCGTACAGTTCTTACTGGAACTACAATGTCCATACAGAAGTTGATGTAGTCAGTAGTGCAGTCAACAACTTCCTCAATGTTCTCACTATGTGATCCCTGCAGGATATCCCAGTCTGTAGTTCCAAAACATTCTCTCAGAGCATTCTCAGCCTCCAGGGTCCACTTCCTGAATGATCGTGTGGTTGTAGGTAGGACTCTCACTTTTGGTTTGTAGTGAGGCTGAAGCAGAACCAGGTTATGATCTGCTTTCCCAAGCGCAGGCAGCTGGGTGGCACTGTATGCGTCTTTAACATTTGCATACAGTAAATCAATAGTCATATTTCCCCGGGTGTTACAGTCCACATACTGGGAGAAGGCAGGTAATGTTTTGTCCAGCGTCACATGGTTAAAGTCTCCAGCGATTAGCACAAGCGCCTCAGGGTGCTGCGTTTGTAACTTAGCAACAGCAGAATGGATGATGTCACTCGCTGGCATGGATTGTGGACTATCTTAAAGACAGACCTCAGTATGTGCGTGTTGGGAACTGCAGGTCTGACATTGTGGTCAGCAACACAGGAGCGCCACAGGGGACTGTACTTTCTCCGGTCCTGTTCAGCCTATATACATTGGACTTCCAATACAACTCGGAGTCCTGCCACGTATAAAAGTTCGCTGACAACACTGCTATCATGGGCTGCATCAGGAGTGGGCAGGAGGAGGAGTACAGGAACCTAATCAATGACTTTGTCAAATGGTGCGACTCAAACCACCTACAACTGAACACCAGATAACCAAGGAGCTGGTGGTGGATTTTAGGAGGCCCAGACCCCTCATGGACCCCGTGATCATCAGAGGTGACTATGTGCAGAGGGTGCAGACCTATAAATACCTGGTAGTGCAGCTGGATGATAAATTGGACTGGACTGCCAATACTGATGCTCTGTGTAAGAAAGGACAGAGCTGACTATACTTCCTTAGAAGGCTGGCGTAAAGAAAAAGCCCCAAACACCTATCTGACAGATATGTATGTGTCAGAAACTACTATCTGCAGATGATTTCATGAACAAAAATACAGTGCCTCAAGACAATCCTGTCTCGGAGGTCTACAGACAATTCCTTTGACTTCATGCTTGGTTTGTGCTCTGATATGAACTGTCAACTGTGGGACCTTATATAGACAGGTGTGTGCCTTTCCAAATCATGTTCAATCAACTGAATTTACCACAGGTGGACTCTGATTAAGCTGCAGAAACATCTCAAGGATGATCAGGGGAAACAGGATGCACCTGAGCTCAATTTTGAGCTTCATGGCAAAGGCTTTGAATACTTATGTACATGTGCTATCTCAATGTTTTTATTTTTAATAAATTTGCAAAAACTTCAAGTAAACTTTTTTCACGTTGTCATTATGGGGTGTTGTGTGTAGAATTCTGAGGAAAAAAATGAATTTAATCCATTTTGGAATAAGGCTGTAACATAACAAAATGTGGAAAAGTGATGTGCTGTGAATACTTTCTGGATGCACTGTATGCAAATGCTCTTAAACTAAAATCTGCAATGTGCACTTTAATCACATCGGAATTGTTTGATTTGTAATTTTAAACTGTTGAGCACAGGGGTAAATCAAGGAAAAACATGTCTTTGTCCCAAGCATTATGGAGGGCACTGTATATTTGTATTAATGCTTTATTTGGGTGAGTGACACAAATTCAAATTGTGTATAACTATTATTGTTTACTTTTTTGCCATAACAAAGTAAATAAAACCTTATTTAAGAAATGTGAATTAGTGTTTTCCAATTGTATTTATGGTACTGTCTTGCTCAGTGAGAAGCTGTTATTTGGGTATGACCTGAAAAAATTTCAAAAGTGCAGCTCAAGTTTTCTGGCCCATGTTAACTCAAGTGCATGCAATAATTGTTTCAGGTTGCTGCTGGTGAACCTGCACTCCAAAAAACTTGTTCCATTTTCTCAGTTAGATTGTCATCTAATAAACTGGGGAACCCCGTGCTTTAAACTGACCTCACAGTTACATAAAAAATATTTCCCTAGTGTTATGGTATGGAGTCCTGCTAAAGAAAAGAAAACAAAAAAAAAACATTTTCACACAGTGGCACACTTGATTGGAAACAGTTTTCAAATCGCGAGGGAATCACAGCCTATCCCTACTGCTTTGGATGCAAAGCAGGGCCGTCTTAACGTATGGGCATAAACCAGATAAGTTTCCGTTTTGCTATCAAAACGGGCCCCAGCGCACTACTGGTAAGACAGCTCTGATGCAAGGTAGAAGCTAATCTCGAAAGTGTGCCTTTTAATCATAGGGATGACTTTTACACATTTCCACACTTAAACTGGGTCACTTTTGAGTCACCAATTAACCCACACATCTTTGGGGATATGGAAGGAAAACTGGAGTTACTAGCTGAAAACCCACCCAGACATGAAGAGACCATACAGACTCTACATGGATGACAGGCTGCAAGATTCATACCCAGAACCCTGAATCTATGAAGCAGTAGCACTGACCTCTGTATGGCTGTCGCACCCAGGCAAGCAAACGTTAAAACAGAATATGTACAGTGGCTTGCAAAAGTATTCAGTCCCCTTGAAAGTTATATTTTTCTGTGTGACAAAATATTTGTATACATATTTATCCATTCAGTATTTTTAATGTGAACTCTTACGCAGTACAATGCATTTACATCCATCCATTTTCCAACCCGCTATATCCTAGTCTTTGGACTGTGGGAGGAAACCGGAGCACCTGGAGGAAACCCACGCAGACACGGAGAGAACATGCAAACTCCACACAGGGAGGACCAAGGACGCGAACCCAGATCTCCTAACTGCGAGGCAGCAGCACTACCACTACGCCACCGTGCTGCCCACAATGTATTTCCAAAGTCAAAATAAACTTCATAGATAAAAAAAAATTTTAAAGCGGTTTAGAAAAATTCAGACATGGATTTAAATGGAAATCAAATGAGTCTTATGAACATTATCTGCAAGATAATTTCCTGGAGGTTCACAAACATTGTCATACTGCCATTCTTCCATCACTGGGTACTGCCCTGATCCTAAACGGAAAATGTATTGATGTAATTGGCTTATTTTATAAATGATGGAAACAAGTAATTAAGTGGGGTAACCTCCCTACAAAGCAATAAGTGCTTTTGTCAGTCATGTAAGGTCCAGAGCAAAACAGCAAGGGCAGTTACTTCGTCTCTCACTTACTGCCATTCACCCCTTGTTGCGTTCTTTTCCCCACTCAAGAGAAATTTCAGATCTTCAAATTGCCCTGGCTGAAAATTCCAAATTCTGTTTTCTTTCTCATTGTGTTTTCTATTGCTGTGTAATGAGTAACTCTGAAAATATCGGGCAATAATGTGTCCTTTGTCTCAGAAAGTCATTATGCCATGATTGCGCAATATTTTTAAAGAGACAGATTTTACAATTCTCTCAGAGCCTAAGTCTCGGCTTCCTGTAGTAGTACTATGGTAGTTTTAAGTGGAATCCAAGCATTGCTCCCCTTCTGATATAAGAGGCCATGCTATAAAATGTACTCTCTGATGGTAGACCTTCATCACATCAGCTGCTAGAGAATATGACTAACTCTGCAATTATTTCTCCTTTTGTTTACCTAGCTTTTGCCAAGCGCTCCATAAAATTGTTTCAGTACTAGTACAAAAACACTGTGTTGCCTCATTTTAAAAATTCTTTCATTTTAGTTTCTATATGATAATAGGCAATATGTTATATGATTTGCAAGTATATTTAAGCACTGCTTTTGATGCTAGTCAAAAATTGATTGCACTATTAAAATTGATCATAGTTAACTTGCCTTATAGATATAAACAGCCTAAAAATGAATATATCTTTTCATGGTTTCCTGAAACATACAAAAATACTTAAGGAAGTTAATGAGTGCATACTCTATATAAACACATTTTTTAAAATATTCACTGGGGAATTATCTTAAGGCATAACTTTTTAAAACATTTGTAAAAAATTCTTATCATTCTAGATTAGGATCATGGATGGTCAGAGCCTTTCCCAGCATCACTGAGAGCATGAAAAGAATGCACTCCGGATGGGATGTCTGACATTCACAGGGCACAGTCACACACTAACTCACTTTTACTGCCCCTGGGCAAATTTAGTATCAGTAATCAACTTTGTATGCATGTCTTTGGAGGAGTGCATAAGGAAAAGTGGAGTACCTTGAGAAAACCTACAGGCATAAGTAGAATGCTGAAACTGCACACAGACAGTGATGAAGCCAGGATTTTAGTTTGGTATCCTAGAATGGAGAAAAGACAACTAACTACTGGGCCCAGCATGTCACACCTTTAAACACTATGCTTTAATCAAAAAAGAAGTGTGAGGTACTCCATTATTGTAATGCAGTCTGTGATACTGAAATCATTAGTCTAGGGCATATAATACTGGCAAAGAACAGGTTTAGTAATATTTCTTGTAGACTCCTGTAGAATTATGTTACGAGTTATTTTAGAATCAGAATCACTTTTATTCACCAGTACTTAACGTAAATGAATTTTAACTTGGTAGTTTTAGAGCTGCCTATAAAACATAACACAACACCATAAACAAATAATATAAAGTACATAAGTTAAACAACAAATTGTGGTAAGTGGTCCATGGCACTGTACAAGATTTTAAATAAGTAATCGTGTCTCAAGAGCTTGCAGGCTCAGAAAGGATGTGGGTGTGCGTATGATAGTTCTGCTCCAGGATTGATTGCAGTGCTTGGCAGATTGCATGCTCACGTGCAGTTGTGAGTTGATCACTCGGGTGCTTCATTCACCCATCAGAGTGGACTGAGAGTCACATCTGCACCTGATCAGGCTGTATAAAGGAGCCTGCATGGCAGAAGGAAGGGGAGAACAAATGAGAGAAGGAGGTTAAAGAGGAAAAGAGAGAGCATGAATGAACATGGCAGGATCAGGGAACACCACGGTACACAGGAAAGGACGCAGGCAGCCGGGAGGAGATCCCCTAGGAGGAGCTTAGGGCAGACGCTTGAGGGGGCTGAAAATGGCCACTCCAACTGAATATATCTTGGGATAGCTAGAGTGACCTGATATTTACAGGGAGCTCCTGAATAAGGCGAGGAGTAGTAGCCGGAGACGAAAGGAGTGAGGTGGAGGCTTGGCGCAATGCACTGCTGTGAGCCAATGACAGCAGTGACCCAAGCCTGTGATAAAAGGTTGGCTGTGTCTGTCAGCAGTCAGATGTCTATTTTGGCTGCAGGATCCCATTGGGGTAGACAGAGGAGACATTGATTTTAGAAGGATGCACCTGGGATTGTGAGTTTTTTAGAACAGAATCCTGTTTTAATGGGTCATTTATTTATTGGATTGTTTTAACCTCCACATTCACTTTGGATTTTATGTACTGTATTATTTATTGAAGATTTTTATCACTGCACTATTTTGAACACTGTTTTGATTTTGAATGATTTTAATAAAACCACTAGACACTTTTACACCTACCCCTTGCTGTAAGTGTTACAGTTCATGACTAACCATGGTTCAGATTTAAGAGGCTGTGGGACAGCAGTGAGTATAGAGCTTACCCGGATTGTCGCTAATATAATATAATATAATATAATATAATATAATATAATATAATATAATATAATATAATATGAATCTTCATCTAGAAATTGAATTATCTGTTTAAGAAAAATATTTCAAAACATTATATTCTTTTTTCATTCAGTGTAAGATTCTTTTGTGCAAGATATTTTTGTTCCAAGGGCACCACCAAGTGCTGAAAAACAGAAAAGTCTTCATTATGCATTTGCATGTGTGATTTCTATAGTTAAACTGGTGATACAAATCCATAAAAATGTGTGGCTAATGAAATGCTATAAATAATATACTGTATACATTTTTAATATTATAAAAATGTATTCATTCAGACCTTTCAGATATTGTGAACAATGTGCTTAGAAGAATTAGAATAGCACCTTTACTATACTCCTGTCCTTACTGGGACATTATCCTGAAACACTTACTTAGATGCTTTTTAGATATTTTTTTGTTTTTTTAAATTTAGTTTTGAATATTGATCATGGGGTTTGGTTTAACCCTTAGTTTTAGAGTTAAAAATGATCCATACTTTGCCTATACCTTTCTAAGCACAGTTATTCTAAAAGGAAAAGCTTACTTTTTGTTACCCAAACAAAAAAAATGTTTAGAGATGAAATTTACAAATTTTCCACTGTGTATCAACATCATAGAACCTAGTAAATGATGTATCATTTTTTTTTACATTTTTTGCTTGTTTTTTGTATTTGATTTTTTGAAAACCTTAAAAGAATTATTTGATAGTGGGTTGACAACATAGCCAATGGTTCAGATTAAGATTTCCATTTAAAAATATGCATTCATTCATTTGAATGTACATAAATGATTTGTGTGCTGCATTTATGTTTCAGTATGTTATTATACCTTTTAATTTATATTAATTTGAATGTGCTTATAAGGTTGTTAGTTGTAGTTAACAAAAATGTGTTCAACACTGCTATGTACTGTAATCCCAAATTTTTGCTTCTTTGTTGATGTTAGTTAAAATATACTTAAAATATTAAACTTAAAATATATTCCATATATTGTATTGGGGAGAGGAGTTATAATGGGAGTGTGACCACCCTAAAATGAATCACTGTTTCAGGGACTACAGTTCAAATCAGGTACCAGGACTGTGCTGGACCTAATGAGAGGATGCCTTCAATGTGTTAGAAAATTTTGTAGCTGCAAATGCGTGCACTCACCTTCTATCAACAGTGTTTTGTTTAGCCATGTTGAACTTTAAAAATGCAGTTTTTCCCAGTTTATTTATACCCTGGCAATACCGGATACTTTGGATTAGTTTTTCATATATAGGGAGGAAGCATTGTTTTGATTAAATAAATCAACTTTGGGCTTTCAATGGAGAAATGCATTTTAATATCTTGAGAACATGCATGGAGAATGTTTGGAAAAATACGTAAACATTTTTGGACACTTTATCCTGAGAATGAATGGACTTTTTCTTAGGAAGTTTTCATGACAACATGCATTCGTATGTCTTAAGAGCTGGCTACATAAAAAGTCACAAAGAAATAATTATACATAAAATGCATTGAGTGACTATTTGGGATAATGAAAAAAAATTAAAAAGAGCTTCACCAATGCTGAAAGGGCTGTTATAAATAATATTCTTAAAACAAAAAAAGTAACAAAACAAAATCAGAAATCATTGTCGGTAATGAGAAAAGAGACCAGTGGTATTTGTCTGCGGCAGTGAAAGTTTCAGTCAACCACAGGAAGAAGTTGGACTTCACATGTTTGAAAGTGGATGGTAGAAGTAGCAGAATTATATTTTATGGTGCATGTACTGCAGTACTGCACAGTACAAGAGCTGATCCAGAAGAAGAGCAGTGTAAGCATTAATTCTTCACAGTTGGAATGATTTATTAAAAGAAGTCTCGTTCCAGAAAACACCACACATTGCAGAGTTCCATTGGAAATTCAGGGCAATACTGTATATTTTGGTGTGGGATTCCTTAACCATGACAACTCAATTTGAGATTGCTAGGAACATAACAGAAAATGTTAAGGAGAGTCAAATGTTATATGTCAGTATAAGTTTCCCATCTTATGTAGCAAATAGTTTTTCCTGCATTCAGTATAATGGTGCCGTAAAAATATTTATATTCCCTTGGAGGTCATAGCCTGGTGTAGAATGACACTGTAGACTAGAAATGTTTGGTTTGACTCACAGGTGGTGTGACTTCCATATAGAATTTGTTCTCTCTGTGCCTTTGCAGGTTTTGTCTGGAAACTCCAAAATTGTCCCACAATAACAAAAACAGTGAGAGGATGTTTAGCGTCTAGTATCCTATTCTGAATTATCTCGTGCTTGCTACTTTTTGTTGCTAGATTATGGTCTAGCCCAGTGGCGGACCGTCAGGGCCTGCAAGGCCTTCTCTGCTGGCCTAAAAAAATATCTAAATCACAAACTGATGTTAATTATATTTTGTCCATGAATACTTATGAAATAATTCCAAATAGTCTGTCCGCTTCCTTTCATAGCTTTTCCAATGGTTGTGCTGCTTCCAGACATGTATTTTCGTATTAAAGCATTTAACCAATCACATTTCAGCCATCATTTGTTGCCAGGCAGGGTCAAAGTCAATGAAGTCTGCCCGGAGGCCTTCACAATCCGTTCTGCAGGCCCTCTAACACAAAATAAATGTCGATTAAACTGTTGCTTCAACCAATCAGATTTTGAGTTGGTGTTACTATGGCCCTCTAGCAGGGGTACGGCAATGTCACCGTATTCAGACCCGTTGATTGGATAGGATGGTGTAAGTATGCCATGGATGATTACGGCAATGTCACCGTATTCAGACCCGTTGATTGGATAGGATGGTGTAAGTATGCCGTGGATGATTTTGCAGGAAAATCTCCCACTGATCTCCTTGACTTCCTTCATCAGAAAAATGGGGCATTGCGCATGGGGCAGCTGTACACATTGGTATGTTTGGCGGTGACCATTCCCATGTCCACTGCTTCCGTCGAGCGGACATTTTCAGCCCTAAAGCGAATTAAAACTTATGCCAGAAATACGACAGGGCAGGTTCGACTTTCAGCATTAGCTTCGATGGCGATAGAAAGGGACTTCATGATGGAACTGAAGCACACGGATAATCTGCTAGTAATTGAACTGTTTTTGAGGAAAGAGAGGAGGATGGATTTTGTTTACAAATAATCCGAATTTTTGGTGAGTAAAATGTTGCGATTTTCCTAAATAATATTGCAAGTTTATGAGTTATTATTGATGTTTATGTGTGTCGCGGCTGTAGCTGCAGTAGAAAGGAACTTGTTCACCCCAGGTTTGTCTATTCAATAAAGGCATTTATTGTGGCTACAGGAGTTATATATCTGCGATGCAATGGCTTTTTATACTGTATTTCTGCATATTAAGATGATTTTTATAACCATAAATTAGTTTTTGAGGGGCGGGTTGATTCAGACGGAGCACTACTGAAGGCCTAGGTGTGAAATGCACAGTCCGCCACTGGTCTAGCCTTCTGGTATCCTAACCCAGGAAATAAGGGCTCAAAAACTTAATGGGTAAATGTTTTATAGTGACTTGTTGAGATTAAGGGTGTACAAATATTTAGCTGTAACTAGTAAATAACTAGTTTATTACAATCATTACAAGCCATTCTGTATTTATTAGAAACTAGAAATGAAAACAGTTTGAATTCAGAATTAAATATGAAAGATTGTGAGATGACAGAAGCATAAAATAAAGGTAAAAGGTAAAGATTGTGTTTATTGATTGCATTGCTTTGCACTATAGAATTTGCTTTCCAAGAAACATAATACAAAATACTCCTATAGACAAACAGAATTGACCCTGCATCATAATAAACTTGTTAGCACAGATTATTCATGCACTGAACTAAGGATTTCTAAGACAAATCAAGTACAAATTACAATTTGTCTTGGACCTAATTTGCAATGAAAGTGTTTGTTCACTGCTCATTTTGAAAAAAAAAACTTTAGACGTAGAATTACACCAGCTTAAAGGAAGTGGTGTGCATTCATTTCATACAGGATGTGAAGCGTTCATGATAATAGTATAAGCCAAACTGAGGGTATATTACTTTGACAGACATGACATATGTTTTAAATGAGTAACCACAAGTTTTATCATATTTTCTGATCATAGTTCTTTTCTTATTTACAGTAACTTCATTTTCAAAGCACAGAAAGCAGAGGAAGAGTGTACTTTAAGTAAACGCATCAAAAAATAGGACATTTATATTTAACTTAAGCCTCATTTTATAATCTTTTCTTGACCTTGGTGTATTCTGCACCAATGGCAGAACTCCATGATTAAATCTGCTAACCTGAAATATTTTTACTTATGAATTAGTAATATCTGCGATGGGCAGGCACCCTGCCCAGGATTTGTTCCTGCTTTGCGCCCTGTGTTGGCTAGGATTGGCTCAAGCAGACCCCCGTGACCCTATGTTAGGATATAGCGGGATGGATTATTAATATGGTGTTCTTGTTCATGGCATGTGTACTCATTTTATAGTGCCGAATATTAAAATTAGAAAATCCTTAATGTTAATTTTTACTGCAGTATCAGTTTTCAAGGAGAGGAACATTGCAATTAGAATTATGTAACAACTCCTTTAGATCTTTCTACTAAGTGCTCAAAGATTGCTCTTCAAAGTTTCCACCATTTCCACTATTTATGTGTCTCAAAATCAGTCACACTGGTTGGTGACTTTTATTGCAATTATTGAGAATTTAGATTGAGGATCATTGTGCCTTATTAATAGTTTTAGTGCTATTAGCTATTAAAAGCTTATGCCTGAAGCAGCCTAAAATGTCATCATTTATTTTAGCATAAGGGCTACTATGCCTCTGTCCTCTGTGGCCTGCCTGTCTTTTCACTTGGTTTGTTTTGAACTTTTGTGAGCCATGAACATTGTGTTCTCTGAAGGAACTGAGCAAGCAGACTTTTGTTTTGGGAACACAGCTGCTGAGGCTTCCGACTGACAGAAGACTAAACAGATGATTAAACAAGCTTTCACAAGCGTTTACCAGCCTTTAGTTTTTAAGAAAACTAAGCAAGCTCTCACATTAGCGCATAAACATATTTTAGATGCCATTTAAATTTATATATTAAGGAGTATCAATACCTTAGCTGACGAAGTTAAAGCAAAATGCATTGTTTTAGCTTGCTTAAACTTTATAAGAGTTTAAGAATTGAATTTTAAAGGTTAGTAATTTTCTCTCTTATAAGTGGATGCCTGTGATCCCAAGGCTGCCTGCTTCCACTCCCAGTAGCTCAGCCTCTGTTCTGGCAAGTCAGCCAGATGGCACATCTGCCTGTGTTTGCAGGTTTTCACTTTAGCACGCATATATATTTTAGACCGCATTTAAGCTTATATGTCAATTCTTCTTTTTAAATCAATGTAATAATAATTAATTAAAGTTGTGTGTTGTCACTGCCTATGATTTTAGCCTTAAGGAATGTTAAGTAATTATTAAACAAGTGGTCTAGTTTTCAAATGTGGGATCCCTGATTCCAAACTTAATAATGAGAATTGATTAACCATAAGGACCTCAATCCTTAACAACCCAGGATTAGGAACGTGATAATAAAGGGAGAGGTAATTAGGTGATGTTCACATCCAGGTGGCAAATATGTCCTTCAAGACAGAGTGTCTGTTATGAGAAAGTCAACCGGTAAGGAGATTGTTATGGGTAAGTCTGTGAGGCATAGTTATTGTTGTGATAAAGTTTAAAAGATCGGGTGATTATTATTAGGAAAGGTTTGGAGTGAGGTCATTATCATGAGAAACCAGTTGAAGCAGATAATAAGAAATGCTGTGAAATGGGGATATTTTGAGATAAGAATTGTAATAAATATGAGGCTTGCCCAGAGCACGGTGCTCAATTCATTGAACTGAGGCAGGCTTTATAGTATGTGCCGAGCAATAGTTTTCTATGCTGTGCAATAAACTCTATTCCGACTGCCTACCTGGGTACTCTGTGTGTTTTTGCTTAAAAAGTTTTCTCCATAGTCAGTTTCTTAATCAGAAATCAATTTTTGGGGATATTGGAATGTGACATTTACTCAGATTTCCTGTTCCAGTTACCCATCAGCAGTCTCAAAAATTCTTTAAACTGGCTGGATTTACTTGTCTATGAAAGTTAGAAAGATGTGCATGGGAGTGTGTAGGGGGTTGACTCCATCTCCAAATGTTTGGTTCCTTTTATACCAAACAATATTGCAATTCTGCTAACACATCATTGTACTAAACCCATGTTGCATTCCCTGTTAGTGAGTGTACAGTTGTGATAAGTGGTCTGTGGCATTTTTAAAATTGCACCTCATAAAGTGCAGGCTCTGATTGGGAGCTCCTGAGTCTGGATGATCGCACGTGCACTTGCAAAAGCGAATGTCAGTCAGCTGCCTCATTATTCCTTTGCGATTTACACCTGTGCCCTGTTAGGAAGGCGGAGTATAAGGGAAGCTTGCACATTGCATAAAGGGGAAGAAAAAGAATGGGGAAGAATAAAATACGTAGGGTAAAAATAGGAGATCAAGGCAGGACCAGGAGAGAGCCGGTAGAGAGGAAAGGATGAAAGTAGTCAGGAGGAGAGCTCCTTAGAGGTGCGTAGGGCTGACACTCAGATGCTGAAGGGGACCACTCTGGCTGAGTGGGTTAAGGAGCTAGAGTGACCAGAGCTTACTCCCATGTAAAACCGGGGAGGGACAGTAGAAGAAAGAAGGAACGAGGTGAGGCTTGGATTGGGAGCCCTGCTGGGAGCCATAGACAGCAGGGTTCCGGTCCTTGAAAATGAAGGTTGGCTGTGCTTGTTGGTTGGCCATCTCCTCTGCTGCGAGGTCCCGTGCTGGGTAACCAGAGGAGATGTTGGTTTTAAAAGGATGCACTGGGGACTGAGATTTTAAGAAAATGTTCCTGCCTTAGGATTTAACCTCATTTTTATGGATATTTATTTTTGATTATTTTAACTTCCACATTAACTATGGATTTTATTGGATGATTTATTTACACCACACTTTTGGATGACTTTTTTGATTTTTGATGATTTAAATAGAAGCTCGTAACACTTGGCATCTACTCCTTTTTTGGAAGAAGGCGTACTCATTTGCCTGGCTCATCTCGGTTATGATGGTGGGTTCAATAGGCTTCCAAATGGAAGAAGGAGCATGGAGCCAGCCTGCACCAGTACCACAGTACTTGGTAAATTCTGCTTCACATTGTTAGTGTTAGCTGACACTGAAGGATCAGAAAGCAACATCATATTGAATGCTTTGCTGTCACTAGCCAGTTGAACATTTTCAACAAAAATCCGTAAGAATTGCAGTCTGTACTCATACTAAAAATCAAGCTCAATAGAGCTTTTGCCATCTTCTCCACATATGGTTTCTAGCCTCCCTGAGCTTGCCTTAGGACACCTGTGTTATGATGTGACAGTGTACAACTCCAGTGGAACTCTGTCACGGTTCCCAGAGATGGTCTCATCCAGACAACCACTCAATGACAGGTGTGATAGCCATAGGGTATTCCCTATCACTGAAAATGAAAATGCAATAAGCCTAAAATTCTTTCACTTCTTCTTTACTAGCTTCCTGTTATTAATATGGAGTGGCTAATTTGGTGCTATTTGTATCTATGGGTATTCTGCTTAAAAAGGTGTCTTAGTTGTTTGAATAAAATATTTATAGTGAGCAGCATCTTTTACTTTTTTAGAAAAGGTAAATTTATACAGCTACAGTAGTAGAGAATTTGATGGGTCAAAGCATAAAATTAATTGAAAAACCTTAAAAGACAGAACTGCCTTCTAAATAAATAATTCCTTAGAATAATAAACTATAGCTCAGTTTGAGATCTGGGTGTCAGTAAGTATTCATTAGGTAAATTGAATTCATAACCATGCAAAGATTTGGTGATGACATGTTTGTTTTACTAAATTCTTCAAAGTATCCATTAAAAGTCTCTGTGTTTAAATATTTGATATCAGATTTAATGATGCTTATACAATTCTGAAATTCACTGTTATAAACTGAAAGTGATAGGCTAAGTAAATGGCAAAGAAAATGTATCACAGAGAAACACTTTTGGAAATGTAAACAGGAATCCTAAGTTTTTAATCATATATTGTTAGTTCTGCATTACAATATAATCCATTCTTATAAAAATATGCCAAGTTAAGACATTCGTAAGAGAACATTTTAAAAGTTATACAGTACATTAAGGCTGTGAAAAACCAGAGCATCAAGTACAATTGTGAGGCAGTATGTAGACCCAACCTGCACCAGAAGTTGAGGATTTTCATCAGAAACTTCCACTTTCACATTTAGTTATGTATTAGTTTACTGGATTGTTTTTGATACATTTCTGAAAGACAGTAGAGTTTAAAAGGCAGAATTCACCTAGGGATTGGGCACCAGTTCTTAGCAGTACCAAAACAGTAAATTGGATTTAATTTTCAAAACTCCTGGGGCCTCATGCATAACGCTGTGCGTAGAATTCACACTAAAACATGGCATTCGGACAAAAGTGGAAATGTGCATACGCACAAAAAAATTCAGATGCACAAAACCATCTGTACGCTAACTTCCATGCACTTCCACTATATAAATCCCAGTCAGCATGAAAAGTAACGCTCATGCATGCGCCTGCCACCCCACCCTGATTCCTCCCAGAATTTCACAATGAAAAATATACAATATGTAAGCATAAGTGGCTCAGGTTGTGCAATATTACAACTGTAGTGCAAGTTTAAAGTGAGGTTATTGTACTTATAAATAAATAACAGTTTTACCAGGAGTACTTGATGGACTGATTGAGTGCGTTTTAGAGCTCAATTAAACTGTTTCTGAACCACCAGGTCTCGACAGGAAAAGCTCTGAAGCGTTTGCCGTATGGGAGCAGTTCAAATAGACTGTGCGCATGGCTGAAGCAGAGTGTGCTAGATGCTGTATCCCGATAATCCTCTTTCCAATCAGCTGCTGTAGAGCTGTGATTCCACACTCAGATACAGTGGGTTAAAATACTGTTGAGTGGTGCACCGAGATTAACACTGCTAAAGCAGCTATAGTATTTGGAATAGTTTGGCAATTCCGTGCACCATTATATTGTTACAGGTTGATTACAATCAGATATCTTAAACTAATAAACGATATGCGGTTAATTTCAGTGTATTTGATAAAGCCACGTCAAGGGGGTGTAAATCTAAAAAATAAAGGGAAACCACACAAACAGAGTAGCACGCTTTAACGCTGGGTGCCGCCAGTTTGCAAGACCAAGCCGAAAACTTGTCTACGCACAGGTTAAGGCTGGCATGAGATTGTGCGTGGCTTTACGCCAAGTTTAGTTTTTATACATCATGATGTGAACGTGGAAACAGGCATACGCAACGTTTTTGTGCACACGTACCGTTTATACGTAAGGCCCATGGTCTTCCTTTAGCCACTTAAACTTCACCCTTAAAATGTTTTTATTGATAATTATATCCGATTTCTTATTTCACTCTTTTAATTTTTTATATCTACATAAGTAAGGTATTATTTTTGGAAGTTTTTAACTCTTTGATTATTTTGGATTGATTATTCTAAAGACTCACGGTTTAGTGTTGTTGTTTCACAGCTCCATAGCATTGAATTTAAATTCCAGCTTCGTCACTGTCTGTGTGTAGTTTCTAGGTTCTACAAAGACATGAGTGTTAGATTCGTTATTAACTCTAAACTGACCCAATATTAAAAACTCTTGGGTGTGCAAGAGAGTAAGCCCTATGATAGATTGCTGCCTCCTGGACTGGCATCTATCTTGTGCCCAATGCTGCTTCTGTAATAAGCTCCATTTCCCCAAAATTGTGAAATAAGAAAACGTGCATTTAATATTTAAATATTTTGAGTGAACAGATAAACATTGTATTACAAAAGCCAGTTTCATGGCTGACTTGGGCATGTTGTTAAAATACAACCGGTCCTGCAAGCGGTCCTCCAACTTGCAGGGAAATCATGGTGGTTGGTGGCAGGATTGGCACTCCAGCCACTGTAAAAAAAACTTCATGCAGCTCTGAGACGACAGATAGGACTCCTTTCTGCTCTCCGTGGGAATAACTCTGCTGCAGCTGCTCATAGGATGGCTGCTTGCGTTATGAAGGGGATTAGGGAAAGCCCTTGGGAGCCCCATCCCCAGAAGAGTCAAAACCGTTGGAGAGCCAATGGGGTCTGGCCTGTTGGGGATCAGAACTGGTGTGGTGCTGAGCCATCACCCACTGCACATCACCACTCGGCCTGTCCAGGTAGGTACGTGGAACGTTTTGTCTTTCTGGCACGATGATCATTCTCCTCTGCTGTTGGAGGAGCTGAGTAAACTCTCTCTGAGTTGCGTAGATCTGGGACTGCCCAGATCTCTGTAGGTTTGCATACCTTTTATTGGTCTGGTCGCTCAGATGGCTGTCATATTTGGGGAGTAGCTGTTGCTGTAGCGGATTGGCTCCTTCTGATGGTGTCCGATGTCACTTCTTTCAATTGCTGTATTATGAGACTCAGTATACGTCACTGTCTGGGTGCCTTGTCTGTTGTCGCGGTGTATGCTCCAACGGCAACGAGTGATGTCTTGGAGAGGGAGACATTTTATTTGCAGCTTCGCATGGTGGTTGATGGGTAGTTGCGAGGTGAAACTCCTCTGGTCATGGGTGACTTCAGTGCAACCACTGGCACTAACAGGGTTGGCTATGAGGATTGTGCCGGTCCTCATGGGTCTGGTGGCCATGGTGAGAGTGGATCCATGTTCCTTGACTTTGCAAAAGGTCACAGGGCTGCGAATTGCTAGATCCTGGTTCCAGCGCCCTCAGCTGCATCATTGGACTTGGTACTCTAATACTGGTGGTGTAGTGAAGGAGATGGATCACATCCTCGCGGGCAGACACTGGAGGCTCTTACAAAACTGCAGGGTCTACAGAAGTGCCCAGTTTGTGAATTCTGACCACAGACTCGTTGTTGCTACTCTGAAGATCCAGCTTAGGTCCAGTAGGCTACTACCTACAAGGAAAATGAGTCTGGACCTGGCCAGACTCCAAGATCAGGCTGTTTCTGACTTGGGTGCAACTGCTGATCCTAATGTGATATGGGAGACCTTCTGTGACAAGACACTGAAGGTTGCCAAGGGTTGTGTTGGTGTTATCAGTGTTCCCAGAAAGAGGTGTTTCATCTCACAGAAAGAAGTCAAGAGGCGTTGCAGTGCATGGCTTGATTGGAATTTGGGTCTGTACTGGGAACTGAGAAGGACAGCTGTGAGGGATCTGAGGGCAGATAAGGAGGTGTTTGTTAGAGGAATCTGTGAGTAAGTGACACACAGTCTACGGTCTAGTGACCCATGTCCTGCTTACAGAGCAATTGAAGCATTACACACATCCAAATCTGTTTTCCTCAGAGAATCCCAGTCAGGGCGGCTGATGGAATGGTCCTTTGGATAACACTGCAGTTGTGACCCGCTGGGCTGGGTACTTTGTGCAGCTGTTCAAAGCTTATCCTCCAGATAGGAGGTTGGGTATCTCTGGGTCACGGTTCTTGAGGCTGATCCGCCAATTAGCTGTGAACCACCCAATCTCACTGAAATTGCACAGGTGGTGAACCAGCTGATGGTGGGGAAGGCTGCAGGGATCTGTGGTATCCGGGGTGAACTTCTCCAGGCTGGTGGTAAGGCTGTTCTCCTGGCATGCCAAGCAATTTTTGCTTCCACTTGGGAGATGGGCGTCATCCCAGCTGACTGGAAAATGGGAATTGTTGTCCCAATCTGGAAAAGGAAGGGTGATCGTCTGAATTTAGGCAACTACAGGGGGATAACACTGCTTACGGGGCTAGGTAAAGTCCTTGCTAGGGTCTTCCTCAATAATATCTGTGATCACTGTATCCAGCAGGGGGCATTAGCTCCGTTGTTGGAATGAGTTCTTTTGTAATTGTGGGGTGTTACATAACCCAAATCTATATAGATATAATATAAAAAGGCAATACCTCTCCCTTAGTGATACGGTGGTAAGAAATCACATAGGAGAAATAACTTAGCTTTCTTTAATGACGGCTTACACTGCATAACAGATGAAGGAAGCCATATGGCAAGAACCCAGTTCAGGAGTGGGGGCCTGATGTGTAGAGTCTGCCATTTTCGTCGCTGCGTTGGAAGGATTTATAGAATTGTATAATGTTATCTCCCGACCATCTGTTTGCTTCAAAGGTGTGCTGGGCAATGTTCCAAGGCTTTATACTCTTTCTTCATGTGCAGGCCCCCACTTAGGTGAATCATGCCAATTCAAATGAGGTAAAGAGGATACAATTTCATGCTGAGTTTGACAGCAATAGTATACAATGGCCCTCAGTGTTACTGCCCATTTCACAGTTGTCCGTAAGTATCTTGTCTTAAAATGCTTGCCTAGCAGTTCTTATATGGTGAACACCTGTGCCAAGTCCGACTCTGTTTCAACTGTGCATGTGAGTAGAAAGAAAAGTAGATTTATAAAACATATTTCTATAGAGGACAGTGATATTAAACGTACTGTATGCTACAATAACTTGCTCACCTACCAGTGACCGGCGCAGTCTGGTTTTATGCCTAAGAAGTCTACCATCGAGTTTCTTTTAGCCTTTGTCGATTTTCGTAAAGCCTTCAACTCAATTGATCGAGTTGCCCTGTGGGACATCCTGAGACTTCGCAGGATCCCTCTCAAGGTTGCTGGATATCATGGCCGGCCTATACACTGGTACTGTGAGTGCTGTGCAGAGCGGAGGCAGAACCTTTTGCGCTTTTTCCAGTTGATTCTGGGCTTTGTCAGCGGTATGTTCTTACTCCTACTCTGTTCAGTGCTTGCATGGACTGGGTGTTGGCCAAGGTCGTGGGGTCCATCAGTTGTGGGGCATCTGTTGGTGAAGAAACATTCACTGATCTTGACTTTGCTGACGGTGCTGTGATCTTCGCAAAGTTAATGGAGGGTCTGATTGTGGTTCTTGAGAGACTGAGCGAGAAGTCTGAATGTCAGGGCTTGCGAGTGTCATGGATAAAAACCAAGATCAAGGCCTTTAATAATCTGTTAGACACAGCCACGGCAGTGTGTCTGTCTGTGGAGAGAGTGTCAAACTTGTCGAGAGGTTTACTTACCTCGGGAGTGACATTCATGTCTCTGGTGACTATTCCTATGAAGTCAGTAGACGGATTGGGAGAGCACAGGGGGTCATCAGGTCACTGGAAAGGGGTGTGTGGCACTTCCGATATCTATGCTAAAGGATGAAAGTCCATGTCTTTAGAGTCCTGGTGCTTCCTGTCTTGCTGTATGGCTGTGAGACATGAATGACCTGAGATGAAGACTGGAATCCTTCGGTACTGTGTCTCATTGGAGAATCCTTGGGTACTGCTGGTTTGACTTTGTGTCGAATGAGCGGTTGCTCACGGAATCCCGATTGAGGCAGATTACTTGCGTTGTGAGGGAGCGTCAGTTACAGTACTACGGCCATGTGGCGCATTTCCCTGAGGGTGATCCAGCTCACAGGATCCTCATTGTTGAGGACCTGAGTGGCTGGACCAGGCCAAGGGGACACCTATATAACACCCGGCTGCTGCAGATAGAGGGTATTTTCTGGACAGTGGGACTGGACTGTGTGTCTGCCTGGGGGGTTGCCAACCAGGGTCCCAAGCTGTTTCGTCATGTGGTGGGTACAGCAATGCGCTGTACCAGTGCATGCTCCCCAACCTGACCTGACCTGACCTGTTTGACCAACATGCAACATGATGAATACATTAAAATACATACTTAGTTTGGTTTTTTTTTTAAATAGAAAATACAAATCAGCTTTCCCAATGTACCTTATCCAGATAAGGAGCATACAAACTGGTACAAAAATGCTGCTGACAGGTTATTACTCTGTCTCTTTGGTGGTATGGCCTTCTTCCCTTACAAGTACCTTACCATATCACTTTCTTCCTTCTTTTTTCACTTGGTCTTTGCCACTTTCCCCCTCTCTTTGTCTCTCACTCTCTCATTCATATGACTTGGACCTCAACTTTTCTCCAGTCTTCACCCCAGCTTTCCTCCCAGCTCTAGACAATATTATTGCTAGAGCTTCTTCTAGTGAAGTCCTTAGTAGCCCTTAAATCTCTAGACAGCCAAGGCATCTTTTCAGTTGATCATTACCTTAAAGGGGCAATACAGATCCACTTTTAATAGTTAGGCAAGGACTGAGAAAACTGGTCTCAGCCTTCTCACCAATGCAGCCTATGCTGTTGACTTTCAGCATGGAAAATTTGTAGCTTCAGTGCCCTCTCTCTGTCTCTGGCTGTTTAAAGGTTCAGGCATGACTGACTATTCCTGGGTGACCTGTTTGTTGTCTGTTCTTTGATACCTTGTCTCCATTGTTTTGCTTGAAGTCTTAGTACTGTTATTGTAGCTGCGTTTTCCCAAAGTTTCTAAAATTCTGCAGCTCTAACTCAAAAAAAAACGGGATTCAGCAAAGGCCTAGCGCGCAGAAATGATTCCACAGACAAAATATCTTCGTTTTTAAAAGTTTAGTTAAGTTTCAAAGTAAAACAGTTCACACAAAAAAGAAAATTAAAATAGCAAAAAAAAGAAAAAATTATAATAAGAAAAATGTAGTTCTAAGCTTAATCTTGTTACATCTTAAATCGTTACTAATTACTTATAATTTCTGAACCATTTCAAAGCGCTTCTGAACCATTTCAAAGCGGTCAGAAAACTGTATGCTTATCCCATTTTTAACTGAAAATGGGTCTTTCAAGTCCCTGTTTACTGGGACCTGTTCTAAACACAAAGAGCTTATAAACTCACCGTTTCTCAGTTATAGTAAGAAGATTCTATATCTTGCTAACTTATAGGGGGAAAAGACTATACACCATTGTCTATGACTATGGAAGAAATTATATTCTGTTCAAATAAAGCAAACATTAATATAAGTTTAACTCAAAACTTTAACTTTCTAAGATTGGCTCTTACATTTCCGGCCCCTAATTGGCTATGCCGGAGCGGAGACAATTACTATACTTTACTTCAATATGAGCCAGTTAACTTTATATTAACTATTGTTTTCAAATCACTAGCAATAACACTGCAAACAAACATTTTAAAAATTTCTCATTTTAAACACTGGCTGTTTCTTGAAGCAGGCACAGTTTATTCACGGGTCTGTCCAGTGTGCTGGTTTTGGTTTGCACACAAACTCTTCTGACTGCACCTTTGGCATCTGGCATTGTCTTGATGACTCGACCTATTACCCAGGAATTGCGAGGTGTAGCTTTATCTACAATTAAAACAACGTCCCCTGGTTCAAAATTTCTTCTTGGTGCAAGCCATTTTTGACGTTCTTGAAGTATTGGTAAATACTCTTTAGTCCACCTTTTCCAAAACAAATCGGCCATGTATTGAATTTGTTTCCAGCGTCTTCTTGGGTATGGTTCATTCTCTGAAACGAGTTCGGGTGGTAATTTAGGTTTTGTCTTCAGTAACAACAAGTGATTGGGTGTGAGTGGTTCTAAATCATTTGGGTCATCTGATGTCTTTGTAAGGGGTCTGTTATTGAATATTGATTCCACTCTACACATCATTGTAGGAAGGTTTTCATCATCGAGTGTTTGTTGGTTTAGTGTTGAATTTAAGATCTTTCTTATGCTCCTTATTTGTCTTTCCCACACTCTACCTTGATGAGAAGCTGATGGTGGATTGAAAATCCATTTGATTTGTTCTTGCATCATAGCGTCGCTGATTTTTTTGTGTTCCAATTTTTTAATAGCTTCTCGTAACTCTCTTTCTGCTCCAACAAAATTTGTTCCATTTTCTGAGCACATGATTTTAACTTGTCCTCTTCTATCGGTAAATCGGAGAATGGCTTGGATACAAGAATCAGTGTCTAAGCTATGTGCGATCTCTATGTGCGCAGCTCTGGTTGTTAAACATGTGAAGATTACTCTGTACCTCTTGACTAGGCTTCTTCCTCTTTTGACTAGGAAGGGACCAAAATAATCGACTCCAACATTTGTAAACGGTGGTTGGTTTGGTGCCAGGCGATCTTCTGGCAAATCTGCCATTCTTTGCTCACCTACTTTTGCATTGTATCTTCTGCACGTTGTGCACTTTGAAATTATTTTTCTGATAGCTGAATTTGCTTGAGGTATCCAGTATTTTTGGCGTAGCTGTGAGAGCACATAGTTGCGCCCACAATGTCCAATTCGTTTATGAATGTGTTGCAATATGAGAGAAGCAACATGTGAATGCTTGTGTAGAATTGCAGGATATTTGGCTTCTTCGGGCATTGCAGCTTTGCAGAGTCTTCCTCCAACTCTCAGTATTCCATCTTGTATGATCGGGTCAAGTTTATAGATTTGACTGTTCTTTTTTACACAAGTCTTTTTCTTTAAAGCCTTTAATTCTTCTGGAAATTCTTGCTGTTGACTGAGGTGGATAAGCTCTGTTTTGGCTTTAACTAAATTGTCTAGAGAAATTGGATTTGTTTTTAAAGTCAATTTATACTTTTTCATTTGCTTTGCAATGAGTGATTTTTGTTCTTCTGGATTACTTTTAGTTTGACTGACTTCTAGTTGGAATGTTTTTCTTTCATTTCTTAGGTTCAGCATTAAGTCTTTAAACTTGAGGAACCAAGCCACTGCTTTCTTCAAGCGATGCCAATCTGAAAAATATGTGATTAGTTTGTTGATGGGCTCGGTTGCTTCCTCTATTTTTGTAATGTTGACTGCACAAGTTTTAACTTCTGGATCATCTTCAGTGAGTGAATCGTTTGGTTGATCTGGTCTTTTTGGCCACTCCCGTTCGGGCTTCAATAAGAAACTTGGACCTTGTGACCATGTGGTGCTTTTGAGAAAGTTTTCTATGTTTAGCCCTCTGGATGCTTGATCAGCCGGGTTAAGGGCAGATGTGACATATCTCCACTGTGAAGGCTGTGAATGATCTCTGATCACGGAAATTCTGTTAGCAACAAAGGTCTTGAATCGAGTGCTTTCATTTGAAATGTATTTTAGCACTGTGGTGCTGTCAGTTCAAAATGTAGATTCTTCTAAGGGCATTTGAAGCTCACCTTTAAGCATTTTGTCCATTTTAACTGCCACAACGGCTGCTGTCAGCTCCAATCTTGGACTCGTGACCTGTTTCAATGGTGCAACTCTTGACTTGCCCATCAGGAATGAACAATGCTTTTTGTCCTCATCATTGGTTAAGACAAGGTAAGTGACAGTGCCATATTTATCTTCACTAGTATCTGCAAAATGGTGCATTTGTGCTGTCTTTATGGTTCCAAACTCGGTAGGTTTGAAGCATCTGTTCACTTTATAGTCTGTAAGTAACTGCAAATCATCCATCCATTTTTTCCATTTCTGAATGTGTTTGACTTCTACTTCTTCATCCCACCCAAATTTCTCTTTGCATAAGTCTCTTAGAATAAGTTTTGCTGGCAGTAGGGCGGGTGCTAGAAAACCAAGTGGATCATAAACTGAGCTAACAACAGACAGAATACCATGCCTTGTAGCGGGCTTGTTTTGTAACTTAATCTGAAATTTGAAACTGTCCGTTTCTGTGCACCACTGGACACCCAGGGCACGCTCTGGGGGAAGGAGACTGTGGCTGAAGTCTAAGTCCTTTTGTTCATGAGCTCTGTCTTCTTCTGGTATAGACAATAAAACTTCTCTGTTGTTACTCACCCACTTAGTCAAATGAAAACCCCCTTTGAGGCATAGAGCTTGGAGGTCCTTTGCCAGCTTTATTGCTTGTTCTTCTGATGTCACTGACCTTAAACAGTCATCCACGTAGAAGTTATTGAGAACGGTGTTAACAGCTTCCTCAGGAAATGTATCTCTGGCATCTTCGGCTGTTCTACGCAAAGCATAAGAAGCACAACTGGGTGAAGAAGGTAGCACCAAAAAGATGTACTGTCATTTTGTATTCTTCAAGGTCTTTACTTAGCTTACCTTCAGGCCACCATAAAAAACGTGAAAGATCAGTGTCTTTATCTGGTACTTCAACTTGGTAGAACATTGACTTAATGTCTGCCATTAGTGCTACTGGCTCCTTTCTGAATCTTGTAAGGACGCCAATGAGTGTGTTAGTTAGGTCGGGGCCTTTTAATAATTGCTCATTAAGTGAGATTCCTTGGTAGGTGGCAGTGCAGTCAAAGACCACTCGAATTTTATTTTTCTTTGGATGATACACACCATGATGTGGGATGTACCACACTCTGCCTTCGTTGCAATTTAGGTTTTCTTTGGGTACCTTAACAGCGTAACCCTTGTCTATAATGTCTTTCATGAAGGCTTTATAGTCTCCGTGGAAACCTGAATTTTTGCTCAGTTTTCTTTTGAGTCCTATAGTACGCTGTTCAGCAATACAGCGGTTATTTGGCATTTTCAGTGTTTCATCCTTCAAAGGGAAATTTAAACAATAATGGCCACCTACCAGTCTCGCAGATTTTGAGGCTATGTGCATGAACTTGATGTCTTCTTGTGACATCTCCTCCTTTTCTTCACAGCTGCGTTCTGGAAAATCTGTGTTATACTGTTGCAGCAACATATCCTCAATCTCTGTTATTGACACACGATTGGTTGAATGTTTGGGCATCTTACCACTTTGTTTTGTGAGGTCATCTATCTCTTTGTATGGTCTGCCAACCACTCATCCAAGTGCAATCTTCGTAGCATAGGGTCCACCTCCTTGACTAGGTATGAATCGTGACTACTCGAAGATTTCTGGATAGTTAATTCCTATTAAAAGATGAACTTCAGAGTCAATATGAGTTAGACGTACCTCTTTAAGATATGCCCACTTATCGATATCTTCTTGTAGTGGAATATTTTCTCTGTCCACTGGGATGGAGACCTGTGTAAAGACCTTTGGCAAATCAATATATTCATCATCATTGAGACCACAGACTTGTAAATCTGATAAGACAGAACTTTGTGTTAACACTTTTGAATCATCATCATAGTTATTCATAGTTTTGAGAAATACTTGTGTTCTTCTCCCTTGAAGGTTTAATTGTTTCTGGAGCCTTTCAGTGCAAATTGTTACTGTACTGCCTTGGTCTGTAAAGGCATATGTTTGTACATACCTTTCTTAGATTTTACCTTAACAGGAACTACTTGTAGTGCACACTCTTCTCCGGCCCCAGTAAAGGCACAAGTTCCAGTCTCTGTTTCCTTTTCAGTAGGTGTTACCACATTGGCTGCAGCTTTAGATGTTGCTCCACTGTCTTTTTTGATATGCAGGATGTCTGGGTGCTGAAAAGAACATGTCTGACATTTCATTCTTTCTTTACAGTTCTTACCAAGGTGCCCCTGTTTGAGACAGCGAAAACATAAACCTTTAGATTTCAAAAAGTCAATTCTTTCTTTATGTGGCAGTTCTTTGATTTTACTACATTCAGCAAGAGTATGCTGGCCATTGCAGAATACACAAGGCTTTTTAAATACACATGTATCATTAGCAGACTTTTTGACAGAGATTTCTTGAGTTCCCTTTTCGGCAGTATCAGTTATACTTATAGTGTAAATACTTTCTGATTTCTGACCATACTTATGAGGGGACGACCTAACATTGTCAGTCTTTTCCTTTTTCTCTTTGCTGCCGTAAATATGATGCATAAATATCTTAGCCTGTTTATGTAAAAAGATAGTTAAATCGCGAATTTCTATCTCTCTTTTTTCTTCTTCAATTTCATAAGCTATATCCCCCCACTTATTTTGTAGAGAATATGGGAGCTTTGAAAGTATAGTATGGATATTTTCATTGCTATTAAATGCTGCTCGATTTTTAGCTTTAGTCATGGAGTCCATACAGTTATCGAGAAAGGTTGCATAGTCTCTCAAGGCCTCCCCATCTTTTTGTTTTATTTGAGGCCACTTCAATGCTTTACTTATGTATGCATCTACTACAAACGCTTGGTTGCCATAATAACTTTCAAGCTGCTCTCTAGCCTTTTTATAACCTTCATCTGGTGGCAATAGTGTACAACCATTAATCATTTCTTGAGCTGATCCTCTTGTGTATTGAATCAAATAATCTAATTTATCTTGTGGGTCTGTTAGGACGTTACCTATGGCGTGATCGAAGGCTCTGATAAATTTCGTATAAGTGATTGGGTCACCTGAAAATAAAGGGACCTGTCTGTGTGGTACTTCAACACGCTGAGCTTGAGGTGGTGGAGTAGTAGCTGTGTTTTGTTGAGTTAGCGATTTAGCCATTTCAATGATTGCTTTCTGATATTCAGCTTGATTCTGTCGTTCCTGCCTTTCCGACTCGAGTTCATCCAACCTTCGTAGGATTCTATCGAGTGTCGATTGTTCAACCAAAACTGCCGTAGAAGGTGATGATGCTGCTGCAGCGCCTTTCTGGGCTAATGAGTCACATTTAATATCTTAAAGCGTGCTTTAACTGCGAAGTAGCCTTTCGCTTCTTTGACTTTGAGCGTTTCCGTTCTTGCAATTGCATCTCTTCGAATTGGTTAACTAGCTGTTCGTCGGATGTGTGTGTTAACAGTCTAATTGCATCTTTCAGCCATAGCTTTGTAACAGTAATAAATTCGTTCCAATTCTCAGCGAATGTCGTTTTCTGTTTCTTAATCACGCCTTCTTTACTCAGCATTGATATTAGCCTTTGATTCAACTCTTCTATCTCACTGTGCGTCTCACAAAAATTTTCAAGTCTTTCAGCTACTTCTGAATGATTTTCTGGAGTATCTTTAAGACTTTCTATTTCAGCTATAAGCACAGAAAGTTTATCTTTCCTCTGACTTATATGACCTTTAAGATCTCCGATTACATTCTCTGGCTTAGAGTCAGTACTCAAGTCACTACTAACTTCACTGGAATTATGCTTAGACATTGCCATGACAACAGCTGATTCTCTTGACAGCAACAAACGTCACAATAGGAACGTTCCAACAAAGCGGATATTTCCTTATAACGAGGCTTCAAAAACTCAGGCAAAAGCAAAAGACATCATCCACAAAGTCTCTTATAACATCACAGTCTCTTAAAATCTTCTCAAGTTCAGGTGGGGCGACCTTGCTTTCATTTCGATAACACACAGATAGAAGGTAAGAGCACAGTACCTCGGAATGACTCCGTTCTTTTTCTTTCGTTGACAAGTTCAGGAGCAGAAGCGTCCTCTGTCCTCAGATGGTAGATTCCAGTTTCAAGGCCTTAAGATGGCAAGTTTTCTGACAAAAATGTAGCTGCGTTTTCCCAAAGTTTCTAAAATTCTGCAGCTCTAACTCAAAAACAAATGGGATTCAGCAAAGGCCTGACGCGCAGAAATGATTCCACAGACAAAATATCTTCGTTTTTAAAAGTTTAGTTAAGTTTCAAAGTAAAACAGTTCACACAAAAAAGAAAATTAAAATAACAAAAAAAAGAAAAAATTATAATAAGAAAAGTGTAGTTCTAAGCTTAATCTTGTTACATCTTAAATCGTTACTAATTACTTATAATTTCTGAACCATTTCAAAACGTTTTTGAACCATTTCAAAGCGCTTCTGAACCATTTCAAAGCGGTCAGAAAACTGTATGCTTATCCCATTTCTAACTTGAAAATGGGTCTTTCAAGTCCCTGTTTACTGGGACCTGTTCTAAACACAAAGAGCTTATAAACTCACCGTTTCTCAGTTATAGTAAGAAGATTCTATATCTTGCTAACTTATAGGGGGAAAAGACTATACACCATTGTCTATGACTATGGAAAAAATTATATTCTATTCAAATAAAGCAAACATTAATATAAGTTTAACTCAAAACTTTACCTTTCTAAGATTGGCTCTTACAGTTATCTTTTTGCATTTTTCCATTAAAATCAAAAGACAAGAAAGTGTAAAGGAATAGAAATTAAAAAGAAAAGTTTACATTTCTGATTGGGCACCTTGTATACAACGTACTTTAAAATTCTAGGTAGAGAGATGCATTTGCTAGATTGACTTTTTTAATCCAGTTCTTGACTATGGTCAATCAACACTATTATTCCTTGTTTCTCACTGCAAAATATTTGTTTTAATCTCAAATATAACTTGCGGGGAAAAAAAAACTAAGATTATGAATAACTTTCATAATGATCACTAGATGGCAGGAGTTGACAAGTTGTTTTTATATTTAAAAATGTGAGAGGATTGCTTTTATTCCAAGAGTGATCTTGGTGAATCTGGTATGATGCCAGACTTATTAAAAAAAAGAAAGACACATGTTCTATTTCTGAAGATGCATATGAAGCCTTAAGAGCTCCTCCACCTGCATCACCTCCTGAGCCCTTCACCAGTATTCATATTCTTTTCTGTCCTCACACTTATTATATGGCAAGGTCTTAATAATATACATTTTATTAAATACTCAAGGACACCGAACAATAGACAAAACACAGATTATAAACAAAAGTAAAATACAAAAGTTAAAATCAGACAGAGCAATTGTAATCAAAGAGAAAAAACAGTCTTAAACAAATGAGTTTTAAGTTTAGATTTGAAAAGTGAAAATGAGTCAATATTTCTAAGCTCAGGTGGTAGTGAGTTTCAAAGCTGGGAAGCAGAGCAACTGAATGCTCTGCTCCCCATAGTGGTAAGACAGACGAAGGGGACAGTCAAGTGGATGGAGGAAGAGGATCTAAGGGTACGGGAGGGAATGGCAACATGGAGGAGTTCAGACAGATATGATGGGGCAAGGTTGTGGAGAGCCTTAAAAGTTAGTAGGATAATTTTGAATTGAATTCGGAACTGAACTGGAAGCCAATGAAGCTGCTGCAAAACGTGAGTGATATAGTGAATAGAGGGGGTTCTAGTAATGATGCGGGCAGCTGAATTCTGGACCAGTTGAAGCCTATAAAGAGATTTGCGAGAAAGACCAAAGAAAAGGGAATTGCAATAATCCAGACGAGAAGTGACAAGGCTATGAACAAGAATAGCAGTGGTTTGGGGAGTGACGGAGGGGCGAATACAATTAATGTTACGCAAGTGGAAATATGCAGACCGGGAGATGTTATTGATGTAGGACTGAAAAGATAAAGTACTGTCAAGGATGACACCCAGACTCTTAACCTGTGGGGAAGGAGAGACAGAGGAATTATCAATAACAAATGAAAAGTGATCAGTTTTGGATAATGTTGATTTTGTACCAATGAGGAGAACCTCAGTTTTGTCACTATTTAATTTAAGAAAATTTGAAAAAAACCAGGATTTGATTTCTGCTATGCAATCAGTAAGTGAGGAGGATGGAAAGGAAGCAGTAGGTTTGCTTGTGTGATAGAGCTGGGTGTCATCAGCATAACAGTGGAAGCTAATGTTATATTTACGAATGATATTGCCAAGGGGAAGGAGGTAAATAATAAAAAGGAGGGGCCCCAGGACAGAGCCCTGGGGCACACCTGAAGTAACAGCGGTGGGTTGGGATGTGAAAGTTTTAAGCTGAACAAACTGAGTGCGGCCTGAGAGGTAGGATCTGAACCAGTCTAGTGGAGTGTGGGTAATGCCAATCGAAGTTAATCTATTGAGAAGAATAGTGTAACAAATAGTATCAAAGGCTGCACTCAGATCAAGGAGGATGAGAATAGTAATTAAACCAGAATCAGCTGCCATAAGGAGGTCATTAGTAATTTTTATAAGTGCCGTTTCTGTACTGTGGAGGGGACGAAAACCAGACTGGAACCATTCATACAGATTATTTTGAGATAAATGAGAATGAAGTTGAATAGCCACTATTTTTTCAAGAATTGTAAAAAAAAGCCCATCACAGCCTGTACTGGTCAACACATACCATACATGCCTGTTGCAAATTATTGATTTTTTTTCATTTTTTATTATCAGATTATAAAAAAGTAAGTGAGTAGATTAAAACAGTTTCTTAAAAATAAAAAAGATTGAAGTTCTTGACACAATACAGTGCACAGGGACTTTCAAGTTTGCTTTTTATGGTTAGTGTTATAATAACGTTTTAAAGTCACAATAAAGTTTTTTTTGAAAATATTTAGTTAGTCTTCTTGCACAATACAGAGTTATATATATTAGTGTGCTTCAAGGGATAATTACCTAAGAAAAAAGAGTAGATTATTATGCTTTAACATTTTTTAAATGTTTTGTCTTTGGAAAAAATTGAAATTGCATTAGGATTTTATTTTATTCTTAAGTAGTTATACTGTATACTGTAATTTTTGTGCAATGACATTTTGGTGTCACGTAGGTACCTGTAATTTAATATGTTAAAAAATTGTAATTGATTCTAGCATGAAAAAAATTAACATTGTAAAAGCAAAATTCAGTTAAATGTAATACATACTAATAGAGTGCTCTTCATTGAGAACAGACTCAGATTATTTACATATATGTGCAAAGATAGAATTTTACGACATAAGTGGATAACCATACAAAAACTACTTGCCCAAGTGCCCAAAAAATACAAGTATCAATTAAAACGTAATCATATTCGTGTTATTAGAAGTTTCAACTAACAAAATTCACGGTCAGCGGCTAGTTGAGGAAAGTAAAAGAAAAATTCTGTTTACAGCTTTGCTGAAAAAAACGTCTGGGGTTAGTGGAGGATTCATGGTCCTTAGTAACAAGAAAAGTGACAGTTCTGCTGCCCTCCACCTGAGGCTTTTAAGTTCTTGCCCAATCTGGCATATGTCTACTCCAGACTTTCATAACTCAGGCTATTGTTTGAGGTAGATTACTAATAATTTCTAAATATGAGTTTGCAGGGGTATCTTAATACATGGTTATATTTTTAATGATTCTGCATTTAGGATATTCCAGTTATTACAATCAAAGTTTCCATTCCTTCTTTTCTTTTTTTCTTAAATCTGCAGCTTTTATCTGTTTTGAAGGCATGTTGGGGTCCTGATATATTGTTCTGTTTCATCCATTTTCAAAATTTCTTTCTTGCAAGACCTCAGTACTGAAAACATTTGGCTACTTTATATCCAGTGCTGCATAAGGCAACTTATTGATTATTGCCTACAATAGAAGTGTGACAAGAGGAACTTCCCTTGACTTCACTGTTTCTTGAAAATCTATTTTCCAATAAAATATATTTGTTTTTCAGAAACCCTAGTTATCAAGCTTGTCCTTTATTATATATGTCTCCACTTGAACATTATGCAGTGAGTGTGGCATCTGATCTGTACTGTTATTACTGTTCCTTGAATGTTTCAAGCACCATTTTTTGCATGTATATTTGGAATGTCCTCTGGTTTCTATTTTTTTTTCTCACATTGGACTGACATGTACTTTATTTCTTCTTTATCCTTTGCTTGAAATGTACAAACTATCTACCCATGTCTCTTTCTCTCTCTTCCTCCCTCTTGAAGTTCTCTTTTTATAAATGAGTCTTCTAGAGCTTTCTTTGACAAAGGTCATGGGGGCATCTGGATGTTTTGTTAAAAACTTGGGGTTTATAGTCAGATGCTTTTCAGGCTACTCAGGTATTTTCTTTTAAAATGCAATCTTGTGTTAAATGAAAAGCAAGTCAAGATTTGGATTAGATTGGGGGTATTTTGTGGACAAAGCGGGTTGAAATTGTTTTACTGTTATGTTAAAATTAGTTCAGATTTAATTCTTGTCTGTTTCTACATATACTTTCATTAAATATTTGAAAAAAAAGAACTATGAGAGAGTATATAAAATCTGTACTCTCATTTTAAATGTATAGTTTTATGATTCCAAAATATTTACATAACAAATGCTATAGGAAGACAGTAAGTTACCTCAAAGATCCATGCACCCTCTCTGCTGGATCACTTGATCATTTCTATACCTTTACTGGTTGAAGTTAATAGATTGTGCACCTGATGGAATTTAACTGTTATTTGATACACACATGATGAAAGAGATAACAATGAAGAAGAGCACTTAAAACAACATTAATAACATTTTTTAATTTCGGTGAAAACAGACAATCATATAGGCTGGGAGCATAAGTAGACTGTAGAGTGTTTTTTTTATTTTTATTTTTTAACCATGTCTCCTAATCTATTGGAGAATCCAATAATGTTATCTCCCTATGCAGTGAGCTCTGGCCCCCATAACCCTGAATTGGACTAAGTGAGTTTGAGAAAGTTATGTTATGTTATGTTACAACTTTTGTGGATCCCACAAAACCCCATGATTTTAAGAGACAGACATTTGATTTTAAGAGACAGAAATCTGTATGTTCAACCATTGTAGTTCTGGGAGAGGAGGGAGAAATAGTGACTGAATATAAATACTTAGGAACTTACCTAGATAACAATCTTAACTGGAATGCAAATACAAAAAAAATATTCTCTAAATGCAACCAGCACTTATTTCTCTTCCATAAACTCAAACTATTTAAAGTAGACAAGGATCTCATGTTGACCTTTTATCGCAGTATGATCCAGTCTGTGATCACTTTCAATTTCATTGCCTGGTTTAATAGTCTTGACAAACCAAAACTCAAAAAAGCTCCAGCGGATTACGAAGTATGCAGCTAAAGTTATTGGGGCTGATGTAGATGATTTGACTAGTGTGTGTCAGAGGACAATGTTAAAGAAACTGGAAATCATCTCAACTGATGACAGTCATCCATTACATGTAGAACTAAACTTCAGTAAATCAGGAAGGATAGTTGCTTTGAAAACCCACACAAATCGCTCCAGAAACTCCTTAATTCCTTGTGCCATACGACTTTTCAATAAGAAATATCAGAGATAATGATTAAGGTTTTGATATATATATCCTGTAACCTTTTTTTTGGTGTAAGTATGTATTATCTAACTGCCTTACCTTAACCTTTCTTGTTTCTATTTGTCTTGTTTTATTTCATTCTGTCTGTTATTAGATGCAACTGAGAAGGCAAATTTCATGTTTTCTTGTGTAAACATGACTAAATAAAGAAACCTTAAAGAAGGTGTGGTACATTTGAATAAGAGCTGCATTTTACATTTTCTACAAATATCCAAACAAATAGGTGACACAGTGACTAGTGCTTCCTGGGTTCAGATGCTGGCCTGGTTGTTGCCTGTGCAGTATGTTGCCAGGATGTTCTGCTTTGGCTGACCTTAAACTGGAGAAGCAAGTATGAAATGATATAATTAGAGACATTCAAACAAAAAATACAAATTTATTGGCTTGGCTTTTTAGAAAGAAAAAAAAAAAACAAACATTTCACAAAAGGACTGTGCCTCACATACAAATTCTTGTTTGTGTTCGATACTAAAATTTGAACGTCAGAAATATCATATACACAAAAAAAATCTGATTTATAAAACTACGTATGGCATGTGCCACATCAAGTTCCTTCATACAGATCAACTACATCAGATCAACTTTAACACTATGCGTTTGTACACAAGCTTTTAGCCACTGCCTATCACCTCATGCCAGTAACCATATATGGCTTAAAAAGTGCCCTTTTTGAATAATCATGATCTAATCACCTTATAAATTTGGCCATGTTCCTGAGTGGCACCTTTACTATAAACTATGGGAGAACACAGAAAATGAAACATCAGTGAATGTGAACTGGAGGTGTTTCTGACATGGGCGAAGATTAAGGCACAGCCAGAGGGGCCTTGCCCCATTAACAGATGCATTATGTTACTAAAATAAATATTAAATATAGGGTATATTTTCATCATATTTTTAAAGGCCACATTGAATGTTAATTATCAACAAACTATTACTGCCTTGTAGTCTGTACTTCACATCCCAAGTGTTCCCTTTGTGGATTTTGCATGTGGATCTGCATGTGTTTGCAACACTTTCCTCCCACCATCCAAAAACATGCAGTTTAAGTGAACTGGTGATGCTAAATTGTTCCCTGATATGTATGTTCACCCTGTAATAGGCTGACGCCCTGTCCTGGGTTTGTTCCTGCCTGACTCTGTTGCTTGCCGGAATAGTCTCCAGCTGTCCCCTGCCCTGGATAAGTGGCTTTAGAGGATAAATGGATTCGCAAATACTATAATTCATCCTGTTCTGTGAAACTCTTTCTTGCAACATCGCCTAGCCATAAACAGATAGAGAAATACTTTGTACACCAATTGCAGATAAGATTATTGTTTCAGATTTAGCTTGAGAAGAGGTTATTTCAGCTTGTCTACAGTTCTTTCCTGTTTTACACATTTGATAGCAGCTTTTTTTTGGCAAATAGATTGTTAGTAGTCAGCATGACTGATTGAAATTGCAGTGCATGGATGGGCGCTAATGCCTTGCCTGTATAATCAGTAGTGTAACTATCTGAGGAAATCTCTATTACAGGTCACACACTGTGACAAAATATTTAAGAAACAAAAATATGATATCTGTTTCTTTGATAAAGCAAAGAAATAACAGAAAACACTCCAACTTCCAAATCAGTTAGCAACGTCGCTCCTGAATGTTATTCTATATGTACATTTTCTAGGAAATGATTAGGAAAATGGGCAATCACTACAAATAGCTTTCTGGTCTTGGCTCGCTCACCCTGACCGTATGGATGCATTCGGGTAGCTTCTTACAGTAAGCCATCCCAGATGGCTTGACACAACTCAGGAATAAGTGTGAGAGCCTTACTGATCAGCCAGTTCATGCTGAAAAGAGCCTGTTGCCGAATACCCTACAGTTGCTAATGGAAATTGATTTTGGGATTCCTGTATGATGGTCTCTGCAAACTCCAATTTAGCACACAAATTCAAGTGGATGGCTCTAGGAACTGTAACTCAGCATATAAGCCATTGTGCGCTTTAAGATTCAGATCAATACTCAATAACATTTTTACATTAATAAAATAATTACATTTTGTTAGTTCTAATGATTTTTCTATCATGAACTCTGGGTTGCATAGAACCACATTGTAAGCTTCAAGAACTGATGAAGTATTTTTAAAATGTAAAACAATCGCGTAATAATTTTATGTGGCAAAACAATACATACCATGATTGTGAAGAAATAATTTTGACTTAAAAAATAACATACTTATCCTTGCACTGTGATATAATTAGTTCAAGAACATTGGAATGTGTCATTGAAATACACAGAGAAACAAGATTTTATGTTCACTTCATTGTTCTGCCACTTGGGGTCGCTAAAATAACACCAAAAAAAGTCTGTGTAGGGCTTAGGGACAGTTGAAATTTCCCATAAATTTAAGTCAATCCTTATAACAAGTTTGTGTTTTATAAATCCCAATTTTTGGGGTTTTGAATGTAAGCACGTTTTATACATAAGGCACCTGTTGACTCTTTTCAAAGGTGGCAAGTTAATAAGTAAGGAAATTGTAGTTGAAACTGAGGAAGTGTTATCCTGGCTATAGTTAAAGAAAGGATCCATCAGATCAGAACTTAGTTGGAAGAGATCAAGCCGTAATGAATATCTGAAATAAACTGCTGTTTGATGAAATAAGTTAGTTTTAATCCTTGAGAGAAACTCCTTTTCTTTTTCTCTCTGTAACCATTAATGCCTTTGTAAAATACTAAGCTATTGTGATGCTTAAAATTTGTTCCTTATTTTTTTTATGCACAATTTTCTGTCTATGACCATTTACTTCTTTATCTATGTCTTAGACTAATGCGTGGCCTTTCTAGATCCTGGAGAACTTTTCGAGTCCATCTTTAATCAACAAATATTGGTTATGCTCCTTCCACATTCTGCTAATTTCTGGTTAATAATGTGAGTCAATAGGTTAGTGTAGATTGGGCGCATGATAGCATAAGGATGCTACTCAGTGAAGCTAATGTGGTCAGTAGCATTTCCTGTTAGACCTACTCAACAGGCAGGTCAACTGGTCAGAAAATACTGGCAGGAGAGCTAGTGCTGTCAGCATTGCTGCAGTAACAATGATCACACAAGAGAGATTGCTCAATTTAGGTTGTTTTGTAAAAACAAAATAAGCAAGAACGCCTCTGTGGTTTGTTTTTGACATTGCCATTGGTTGAAATACATAAAGTAAAGAGAAGATAATAAATGGCATGTGTGACTTGGTGCTTTTCCTGTGGACTCGAAACAGTTTTTAATTGTCAGTTTGCAATATTGTATTCTTCTTCCAGAATGTTTTAAAAATAACAATTTTATTGGAGCTCAAGCTTCATTAAGGGAGAATAAGCTCTCCCCCCTCCTGCCTCTTTCACACCACGTACTGTATTATCAAGGTTTGGGTAATGGTGGAAAGTATATGTAATGTGGCTGAGTACAAAACATTAAAAAAAAAAAAAAAAAAAACTTTTCTGAGAAATTCATTTTGCAGAATGTGTTCAAAAACAGTTTTGCAATGAAATATAACTGTGGTATATTAGTCTATTCATTTTCTGAACTCAGCGTTCCAGTGTAGCTGTATAGGAGATCAAAACCTGTTTTTTGGCATTGAATCAACAGAAAAAGATTCTTTAATGTCAAAGTAAGAACAGAACTCTGCAAAGTTTTGTAAATTAATGAAAAATGTCAAATACATTATAATTGATTGCATAAGTATTCACCCCCTTCAGGTCATCTATAAAAGCATTGAGTTCTTCTCTGGATAGGTCTGTATCAACTTTGTACATCTGGACACTGCAATTTTTTTCCTCATTCTTACTTACAAAACTGCTCCAGCTCTATCAGGTTGAATTTGGATTGTGAGTAAACAGCCTTTTTCATGTTCAGCTAAAAATTCTTAATTGCACTCTGACTCATTCATTCTAGGACATTCACATTGTTGTTTTTAAGTCATGTATGCTTGGTGTCATTGTCCTGTCGGAAAACAAATCTTCTCCCAAGGTTCTGGTTTCTTGGAAACTGTATCAGGTTTTCCTCCAAGACTTCTCTGTATTTTCCTGCATTAATTTTACCCTCTACCTTCACAGACTATTCACAGCTTGTTACAGAGAAGCATCCCCAAAGCATGACACTGCCACCACCATGCTTCATAGTAGGGAATGTGTGTTCTTGATAATATGCAGTATTTGTCTTATGCTAAAAAATGGTGTTTAGTCTGTTGGCCAAAAAGTTAATTTTTGTTCTCATCAGACCACGGGACCTTCTTTCAGCTGACTGGCAAGCTGTAGCCTAAATGTCATGTGCGATTTCATTTATTTATTTATTTATTTTTTAACCTGTGGCTTTTTGTTTTCCACTTTTCAATAAAACTTCAATTGGTGAAGCACTCTGGCAACTGTTATTGAATGCACAGTCTTTGCTGTGTAGCTTGTAACTCCTTCAGAATTATCACAGCTTAAGATTTTAAGATGGAAAATCTTTTATCAGTGGCACCTCTGCAAGAGAACCACCTCTTTCAACCTTCGCAAGTATATCCAGTTTTTAATACCTGGAAAAGTTTTGGAATTAAAATGCTCAGAGATCTTTATATAGACAACATATTTACATCTTTTGAACAATTACGTTCAAAATTCAACCTCCCAGCTACACATTTCTTTTACTATCTTCAAATTAGAAATTTTGTTAAACAGAAATTGCCCGATTTCCTCCACCTTGCACCCTCCACAATGCTGGAAAAAATACTGCTCAATTTCGAGGAAATAAACATTATTTCCGCAATATATAAATCTTATTAGAGTCCCTACCTTTCAAAGATCCAAGAGGACATTGGGAAGAAGATCTCTTAATCAATATATCAGAAAAGGAGTGGAAGGTAGCAAAGCAGAGAATTCACTCGAGTTCTATATGCGCAAAGCATAGAATTATTCAACTAAAAATTATATATCAAGCCCATCTGTCTCGCTTAAAACTGTCCAAAATGTTTCCAGGGCAGGATCCAACCTGCGAACACTGCAACCAAGCTCCTGCCTCACTGGGTCACATGTTTTGGGCCTGCACTAAACTAACATCATTTTGGACAAAATTTTTTAAGTGCCTCACAGACAGCCTTGGTATCATAATCCCTCCTAACCCATTAACAGCTGTGTTCGGTGTTCTTCCAGATGGACTTGAATTGGAGAAGGACAAGCAAACGGTGATTGCATTCACTACACTTTTGGCACGCAGACTTATTTTGTTAAATTGGAAGAATCCTAATTCTCCTCTTATAAGTCAGTGGGAAACCGATGTTTTATATTATTTGAAATTGGAAAAAATCAAATTTTCAGTTAGAGGATCTGTACAAAATTTTTTCAAAACATGGCGGGATTTAATCAATATTATTTTAGAGTAAGAGAAATAACTATTACCGCATTTAACTCCCTTCTCCATCTTTTATTTACATAGATATTTACTTCTCCCTTTCTTTTGTTTAATGTTGCCTTATTAAAAAGCCTTAAGCAATTTTCCTTTAGCTAAGCTCTCCTTCTCAGGGGTGGGGTTTGATTAGTCTTCAAATTTGTTGGGTTATAAATTGATCTGTTTGTATGGAATGATTACAATGAAAATTAATAAAATAAAAATATAATAGAATTATCACAGCTCTCTTGGTGGCCTCTATCACTAGTCTTCTGCTTGCACAATCGCACAGATTTTGTGGATGGCCTGTTCTAGGCATATTTACAGCTGCGCCATACTCTTATTTTTCAATGACTGACTTAAGTGAACTCCAAGGGATATTCATTGACTTGGATATTATCTTGTATCCATCCCCTGAGTTTTGATTGTCCTTTTCAATCACATGTCATAATAGTGATTCACCACAAGTTGGACCTTCCAGATACAGGTGTGTTTATACAAAAAGCAATTTAAACCCCTTGACTACAGACAGGTGATCTCCATTTAACTATTTGGCTACACCAGTGATGATTTTTTGTGCCATACTAAAGGGGGAAAATACTTGTACTATTAATTATTTTGTGCTTTATATTTGTAATTGATTTACAACACTTTGTAGACATCTGTTTTCATTTTAACATTAAAAATGTTTTTTCTGTTGATCAGTGTCAAAAAAACCAGATCAAATCCACTGTGATTCAGCGTTGTGAATTTAATTAACTAAATAAATGTTAGTGTTCTAGAGCAGAAAACATTGATCTTACTGCCAACACCTTGGACATTTAAATAATTATAATTCTGCATCAACTGCATTTGCTATATAGCTATCTGACTAAGTAAGAAAAGAAAGTCACTGCAAAGGAGAATCAAAGACTACAAACTCAATACAGAAATGCGGCTTTGTTCTCCTTGCACTTGGCTCTGATTTCTTTTTCATTTTGTGTCTTGGTCTACTGTATATGCTAGGGAAATAGCTCTAATTTAATTTAGCTCAAAGATGCCAAATATTTTTAATGTACAATATGTTATTGCATTTCCTAATTGGATGAAAATATAATTTTGAATTAATATTATTGACTGTGGAATTAAATGTTTGTTATTATATGGAAATTCATTCTACATGTGAAAATGATGTATTTACCCCATTTTGTCTTGTGAGAGTGCTTGCTGTGCTTATTTTAAATTCAGAAGTTTATATGATGTAACTTTTTTGATTGATCACACCCTGTAATAGATCCTTAGAATATACACCTCCCCAAAATGGGTTTGTCAGTTATAAGTTAAGATTTCAAAATACATGACTAGCAGGTAGCTGTGTTACTATTTGCGTCAAAGTATAGTGCCCTGGATTAAACAAATTTGAAGTGTTAATTTGAACAATGGCTTAGCCTTTCAACAGCATGTATGACTATATTGGCGGCATGAACCGTAGCGCCTAGCATTAAGATGTGCATGCTCCTCCTTGTTTCAATTCTTGTGGTTTAGTTCCAGCGTTTTGCTCACTTCTACCACATCTTACTACCCACTGTCATTTTCTGTGGTGTGGCTCGTTTATAGTCTTCTATAAAAAAGAAACACAAATGCCATCAGATGAAAATATACTTGGGTTTTCCTTAAAACGAAACTCTGAAACGAGTATGAATGTTTCCACTTCTGGAAACAGACTCATTTTTTTACTGCTTATTATGAACATGCTATATTGTTGCTGCCTACTCACCTGATTTAAATATGCTTTTGAAGTCCTTGGCAGAAAGTAGATGTGATCATTTTCTTGTAGAAATGTAGCAGTATAAATTAATTGAAGTAGGTGGAAAGGTTATTTTAGAAGAGATAATATTATTATGGTATACAAAATATTATAAAGGTTTACATAATAAGTGTTTAATCAAAGTGAATTACAAGATCAAGATACTGCCTGAGTGTTTCTATTTACTTTTACAATTGAACCACAGTCAGCTTAAGTAACTTGCTTAAGTTCAACCAGTTAATTGGAGGTATGATTTTAACTTAAATGTACCTTTCATCCTGCCTATTTGTGTTCAGTTCACAGTCTGCATTATTTGGATACATGATTTGTATTAGTTTACTCTCCCAACAATTTTCTGATGAATAAATACAGACAGAAGAATATTAGTTTAATACTAAATACTTGTACTGAATACAATTTTTTGTAATTGTATGTTTCTGCTTTTTCTTTGTGCTTGAGCTATGTTGTAAACATGCAAATTGATAGCCACCTGCCTATGAAAACTCAAATTGAAACAGTCCTGGTTATAGTGGTTGTCTGCTGTTTTTTTTGAGTTTAGAGTTTTGCAGATATGGTATAAATTAAAAGTCTGAAAAGGTTAAGGCATAGTGAACTACTCAAAAATGCAAATTTGTTGTAAGAAGACTTAAGAATCCTTGAAGATTTAAACACTCCAAAATGGCAGAACTCAAAAAAGTTGTTGTAGAGTGGTTACACTTCTAGTCATATTTCAGTCTATTTAATGTTTTTATGTTCTCCCTACAGTATATCTGCATAGGAATTGTACAGGTTTTCATTTTCCTCTCATATCCCAGACATGTAGATACTAGGTTAGTTGACGCTAGGTGAGGCTGTCCACATTTAGATCAATATAAGAATAGTTACTGCATCTATACAGAAATACTTCTTACGCAGTAGTCAGTTTACATTCAAATAACTTATTTTTTTATGATTAAAATGTAAAGTGTGGCCAATATGTATACTGTACTTTTTATCTGTCTTGTACATTTGCCTTTAGCTTTCTGACATAAAAGATAGAACAAGCACAAGCAGATAAGAAATGAAATGGTTTGGGAATGGAGATAGCGAGTCACTTTTGCTTTATTCTTTGACCATATTGTCATTCTGAAACAATGCTGGTTGCAGGGCTATGCGTAAGAACTTTTTAAATAGTCCAAGATGGCAAGACAAAACATATTAAAATGATTATCTTTTTATTTTTCTATTTTTTGAGATATGAAATGGTTAACATTATTACTTCAGAGCAGCAGGCACTTAATAAAAAGTTTTTTAATTTCCAGAAGTGCAACATCTCCAGTCTAAATGTTTGGTTTCTATAGAGTCTGTCTTTTGCTTTTGCCAGCCTTGCAAACATAGCTTTTCTAAGTTCAAGTTTTGCCTATATTTTATATACTGAAATACCATGCCATGGTTTCATTACCTCTTCAGTCATGATCCAGCTGGATGATAAAGAATATTCACATTGTACGTATCTCAGTATTACTGGACAACAGAGATTACTTATTTAAGCACCAAATGGAACAGTAGTAAACAAGGGGCATTACCACATCCTTTCAGACACACTAATATTATTTATAAATGGAAACATCTGTGACTCATGGTCAGGGAAAGCAGGTGACTAGACCAGAAATACTAATAATAAGGCATGGTGCCTTTAATAAAGGGTGATCTTTAAAAAATCAAATCAGGAACAGGCTTGGAACAAACAGACTTTCTGACAGTAAACTTTAAGGAAGCTAAAGAAAAAACCCTTTTGTATGATAAATGGATGGATGGATGGACAGATCAAGACACTAGAAACTAAACAGTAATTGGACATCTTGCTATTGCACAACTAGATGGACAAAATGGAAACAAAGCTGCCACATAATGGCAGTTGTGTGAATTTACATAAACAAAAAATCCACTACCTTCATTGTGGGTCAGATTGCTGGACGAACGAAGTAGACACAATACTGTCATCACATTGCGGGAAAGATAGAGAGCTAAAAACAAATGGGACTGATGTGTGAGTGTAAGACTGGTGGGCTCTACAGGAATACGATACCTGAAAGTACTGAGAGATGTCCGGCTAGAGAAGGAAAGGACAGAAGTTAGAATGCCAGCTGAAAGGAACAGGAGAGCCACTGCTCACTTTTAAATAACCGACTGGATAGAAACTAAACAAAACCATAAAGAATTAAAAATGTTTTATAGAGGCTGTTATTCAGACCAGAGTACTGAGGTTCCTAAACATGCAAAACTAAAAAGAGATGGCTCAGTTTTCAATCATATGGAAGCAAATTCTAAAATATTTTTTGTTCTTTTTTTTTCTTCTTCTCATAACCATACCCAATAAAAACAAGTCTTTTTTTCGCGAGGAGACACCTTTCCCTCCACCCTAATCAAAGTTCCTGCAAACGATATGCAATATACCCTGTATACTCGGCATTAATAGTTTGTGCTATCACACATCAATGCCTGCATATGTATGTGGTAATGACACCTGCACTATAGCAATACATACTGGCATAAATAGTGTTCTTGCAAAAGTTATTGGAAGAATACAGATTGGTAAAAATGTTGCTGTTGGAGTCATGCTACATATCACACATACAGTGCATCCGGAAAGTATTCACAGCGCATCACTTTTTCCACATTTTGTTGTGTTACAGCCTTATTACAAAATGGATTAAATTCATTTTTTTCCTCAGAATTCTACACACAACACCCCATAATGACAATGTGAAAAAAGTTTACTTGAGGTTTTTGCAAATTTATTAAAAATAAAAAAATTGAGAAAGCACATGTACATAAGTATTCACAGCCTTTGCCATGAAGCTCAAAATTGAGCTCAGGTGCATCCTGTTTCCCCTGATCATCCTTGAGATGTTTCTGCAGCTTAATTGGAGTCCACCTGTGGTAAATTCAGTTGATTGGACATGATTTGGAAAGGCACACTCCTGTCTATATAAGGTCCCACAGTTGACAGTTCATGTCAGAGCAGACACCAAGCATGAAGTCAAAGGAATTGTCTGTAGACCTCTGAGACAGGATTGTCTCGAGGCACAAATCTGGAGAAGGTTACAGAAAAATTTCTGCTGCGTTGAAGGTCCCAATGAGCACAGTGGCCTCCATCATCCGTAAGTGGAAGAGGTTCGAAACCACCAGGACTCTTCCTAGAGCTGGCCGGCCATCTAAACTGAGCGATCGGGGGAGAAGGACCTTAGTCAGGGAGGTGGCCAAGAACCCGATGGTCACTCTGTCAGAGCTCCAGAGGTCCTCTGTGGAGAGAGGAGAACCTTCCAGAAGGACAACCATCTCTGCAGCAATCCACCAATCAGGCCTGTATGGTAGAGTGGCCAGACGGAAGCCACTCCTTAGTAAAAGGCACATGGCAGCCCGCCTGGAGTTTGCCAAAAGGCACCTGAAGGACTCTCAGACCATGAGAAAGAAAATTCTCCAGTCTGATGAGACAAAGATTGAACTCTTTGGTGTGAATGCCAGGCGTCACATTTGGAGGAAACCAGGCACCGCTCATCACCAGGCCAATGCCATCCCTACAGTGAAGCATGGTGGTGGCAGCATCATGCTGTGGGGATGTTTTTCAGCGGCAGGGACTGGGAGACTAGTCAGGATAAAGGGAAAGATGACTGCAGCAATGTACAGAGACATCCTGGATGAAAACCTGCTCCAGAGTGCTCTTGACCTCAGACTGGGGCGATGGTTCATCTTTCAGCAGGACAACGACTCTAAGCACACAGCCAAGATATCAAAGGAGTGGCTTCCGGACAACTCTGTGAATGTCCTTAAGTGGCCCAGCCAGAGCCCAGACTTGAATCCGATTGAACATCTCTGGAGAGATCTTAAAATGGCTGTGCCCCGACGCTTCCCATCCAACCTGATGGAGCTTGAGAGTTGCTGCAAAGAGGAATGGGCGAAACTGGCCAAGGATAGATGTGCCAAACTTGTGGCATCATATTCAACAAGACTTGAGGCTGTAATTGCTGCCAAAGGTGCATCGACAAAGTATTGAGCAAAGGCTGTGAATACTTATGTACATGTGATTTCTCAGTTTTTTTATTTTTAATAAATTTGCAAAAACCTCAAGTAAACTTTTTTCACATTGTCATTATGGGGTGTGGTGTGTAGAATTCTGAGGAAAAAAATGAATTTAATCCATTTTGGAATAAGGCTGTAAGATAACAAAAGGTGGAAAAAGTGATGCGCTGTGAATACTTTCCGGATGCACTGTATGTCATTAATGCCATAGCCGAATCCTTCTTCACTTTATAAATACAGTAAATCCTCGTTTATCACGGTTAATCCGTTCCAGACTCTACCGCGATAAATGAATTACCGCGAAGTAGGATTCTTTATTTATAAATCGAATTTTTTCGCAGTTAGAGCATAGAAAACCTGTTTACAACCTTCTAAATACGTTTTTTAACATTGTTAGAGCCCTCTAGACATGAAATAACACCCTTTAGTCAAAAGTTTAAACTGTGCTCCATGACAAGACAGAGATGACAGTTCCGTATCACAGTTAAAAGAATGCAAACATACCTTCTTCTTCAAAGGAGTGCGCGTCAGGAGCAGAGAATGTCAGAGAGAGAGAGAAAACAAAACAATCAAAAATCAATAGGTCTGTTCGGGCTTTTAAGTATGCGAACCACTGCTGGACAAAGCAACTGCAAGGAAGGGAGCAATTTGAAGGTAGTCTTTCAGCATTTTTTAGAGGAGCATCCATATCCTCTAGGCCAGTGTGCGAACAGCCCCTCTGCTCACACCCCCTCCGTCAGGAGCAGAGAATGTGAGAGAGAGAAAAGCATCCATCCATCCATTCTCCAACCCGCTGAATCCGAACACAGGGTCACGGGGGTCTGCTGGAGCCAATCCCAGTCAACACAGGGCACAAGGCAGGAACCAATCCCAGGCAGGGTGCCAACCCACCGCAGGACACACACAAACACACCCACACACCAAGCACACACTAGGGCCAATTTAGAATCCCCAATTCACCTAACCAGCATGTCTTTGGACTGTGGGAGGAAACCACAGACACGGGGAGAACATGCAAACTCCACGCAGGGAGGACCCGGGAAGCGAACCCAGGTCCGCAGGTCTCCCAACTGCGAGACAGCAGTGCTACCCACTGCGCCACCGTGCCGCCCCGAGAGAAAAGCAAACAATCAAAAATCAATACATGCTGTTCGGGCTTTCAAGTATGCGAAGCACCGTGTGGGAAGCATATCGTATATCATTGAGTTTTATTTAATACGTAATACGTGATCTGGTTGGGTAGCTTCTCAGCAATCTGCCAATAGCGTCCCTTGTATGAAATCAACTGGGCAAACCAACTGAGGAAGCATGTACCATAAATTAAAAGACCCATTGTCCGCAGAAATCCGTGAACCAGCAAAAAATCTGTGATATATATTTAGATATGTTTACATTTAAAATCCGCAATGGAGTGAAGCCGCGAAAGTCGAAGCGAGATATAGCGAGGGATCACTGTAAATTTTACACTTTGTTATTGGAGGGTGCATGGAAGTATGATAACCCAGTTTGCATGTGATTTATAGATTTGGACAAAGCATATGACTGTGCCCCTTTTTTTTGGATGATGCAGCAGGAATATGGGGTAACAGGGCTGCTCATGCATGGTATTCTTTCCCTATATGAATGCAGTGAGAGCCGACTCCAAATAGTTGATGTTAAGTTGAATTCGTTCACTGTGGGTGTGGTTTCATGGACAAGATATCAAGATGCAGCCGAGGATGTTAGGTTGTCCAGTTGGGGAGGCTAGGGATAGCATTGTTGCTTTGTACAGGTGATGTTCTCCTCTTTGCTTCATCTGCTGAGTGTGAAGCAGCTGTAATGGGGATCAATACTTCCAAGTCTGAGGTCATATTACTTTCACCAGATGATGTGAAAATAACTCCTTAGTGGAGTAGTACAAGTATTTTGAGTGATGGAAAAAGGGAATGTGAGCTTGACGGGCAGATTATAGTGGCGGCAACTGTTTTGCAGGCACTGTATTGGTCTGTGGTGGTGAAGCTTGAGCTAATTCTAAAGACAAAACTGTTGGTTTACCAGATGATCTACATTCCTGTCCTCACCTATGGTCATGATCTGTGGGTAATCGCTGAAAGAATGAAATCATGAGTACAAGCATCAGAAATGAGGTTTCTTCGCAAGGTAACTGGGCTGATGCTCCATGATAGGGTAATAAGCCTAGTGATTTGGGAGAGCCTCACAGTAGAGTTGCCACTCTCCCAGATTGAATGGCCATTTGAGGTTGTTTGGACATGTTGTAAGTATGCCCTTGGAGTTACCCCGGACACATTTCACTGAGTGATGACCCTGCAGCAGACCCAGGACTCACTGGAGTGATTGTATCTTTCGGCTAACTTGGGAATGCCTGAAAATTGCCCAAGAAGAGCTACAGTAGAATCTGTAGCGCAGGTCAGGGAAGTTCTTGGCTTTTCTATTGGACTTGGTGCTATCCTGACCCTCACTGGAAAAAGCAGAAGAGAAGATAAGATGAGAGAGGTGAGATGAGACTCTGTTACTTACCTATGAGGCCTTAAAGTAAACTACACCCAACCTATCCTGCTGTTTATTGTAACCCAGTGAAAGACATTAAGACCCAGCAAAACAACTTTCAAAGCATCACTTCATTATTCACAGACAATCAATATCTATTGATTAATTAATGAAATTAACAATTATTTTTTGTTTTACCAGTGTATTACAAACCTCAACATTTAATACATAAATAAACCAAAACATCACAATTACTGAAGGGACAATGCAATATACAGGAAATAATCTTGCTAAGCAAAGGGTAATGTAGCAAAGGCTTACATATATAACCCTAAACTTGTAAAAATCATACATTTTAAGAGGTATATTTAGAGAAATGAAAACATTTTAATGTCTATCGGTTGCCTCAAAAAAGTTAAAATGTTTACATGATCTGCCTGCAGATGGCCAGATGTTTGTTGTTTTCTTCTAATTTAGGCAAACTAGTTACATTTTGTTACTTTAATGCATGGATTTAAAGGCTGCTGATCCTGATCATCATTGGGCCAGTGCTATAAGTTTAATACTACTGATAAATTTGCAAACTGTATTTACAAAGTAAGGATTAATATAAATTTTAAATTAAAATATTTGTCATATTATACAAAACTAAAATGGAAGAAGATAATAACTATTTAAAGAATTTCAGCAATTATTGCTTAGTTTTTCAACATTTTATTTTGCAGTATATGATAAATGTACTATTTGTTATTTTAGATTTTCTAGGATGGTAAAAAACTGATGAAAAACGGTACCTTTAGTTTGGACACAAATTAGATGTTTGTAACATTTAACATGTAAACTTGTTTTTCTTGTTTTTCATAAAAAATATGCATGTTTGGTTATGGTTACAAATAACATACATACATACAAACTACTGATTATTATGCTGATGTAAACACTGCAGCACTTAAATCAGTACTGTTATATAAACATCTATTCGTCCATGTAACCATTTTTGAGATGTTTTCCATTGAAATGTCATTTGGAGCCAGAGTCTGTCGGTGAATAACTGGACACTAGAACTGAACTAATGAACCCACACACACATTCACACTTCCTGACACTGGCTCAGTGTAGACTCTCTAATTTGAGTAGCATATCTCTGTTTAGGTTATGAGGTGAGAACTATCAATAAAATGTATCCTTTTTTGAACATTATAAAGAATATTTTTCATATAATTTTTCAAATATTCCAATGGCAATACATTTCAAAATCCATCCATCCATTATTCAACCCGCTATATCCTAACTACAGGGTCACGGGGGTCTGCTGGAGCCAATCCCAGCCAACACAGGGCGCAAGGCAGGAAACAAACCCCGGGCAGGGTGCCAGCCCACTGCAGGTCACACACACACACCCACACACCAAGCACACACTAGGGACAATGTAGAATCGCCAAGGCACCTCACCTGCATGTCTTTGGACTGTGGGAAGAAACCGAAGCACCCGGAGGAAACCCACGCAGACACGGGGAAAACATGCAAACTCCACGCAGGGAGGACCCGGGAAGTGAACCCAGGTCTCCTAACTGCGAGGCAGCAGCGTTACCACTGTGCCACCGTGCCGCCCACATTTCAAAATAATTTCCATTTTTATAATTAATTTTAATATTGTATTTAGCTTTTACAAGCATTGTTACTATTCAATTTGTGTTTCTATGTGTGTTTACAAAAACACAAAACAGTCTGAGGGCTGTAGAACAAGATCCAGGTTTCCATGCTTGGCTGGATGACTCTTCAGTTAATCTGGTTTTCTTCTGTGTCTAAAACATAGCATTGTTAGAAGAATTGTGGATTCTGAATTGGCATGCTGTGATTAACAGTGGGTATATATGTGATTATGTCATACCATGGGCAATTGTTCCATCAAGGGTTTGTTTTTGCTTTAGGTCTAATGAAAAAATGGATGAGAAATATGCTTGGAAACTGTCTAACATATGGGTGTATTGGCGACATTTGATTTTTTTTTATAGCAACTGAGTGTTCCTTCATATGTGGGAGGATATGTACATTTTGTGTAAACGTTTAATACTGGAGCTCTATCACCAGGAGTGTTTGACCTAATGATTAAACAAAAGAAAAATTCCAGTTGCTGTCATGTCTTTAGAGCCCCACTTGTTTTAAAGAGCATTTTGTTGTCATTGAGTACAGTATGTATCACATCATTGTGGAAAACCCCTTTTTTATCTGAAACATTACTATTTCCAGTGGATTCTTTGCTTCGGAATATGTTTCAAAGATCCATCCATCCATCCATATTCCAACCCGCTGAATCCGAACACAGGGTCACGGGGGTCTGCTGGAGCCAATCCCAGCCAACACAGGGCACAAGGCAGGAACCAATCCTAGGCAGGGTGCCAACCCACCGCAGGACACACACAAACACACCCACATACCAAGCACACCATCCATCCATCCATTGTCCAACCCGCTGAATCCGAACACAGGGTCACGGGGGTCTGCTGGAGCCAATCCCAGCCAACACAGGGCACAAGGCAGGAAACAATCCCGGGCAGGGTGCCAACCCACCGCAGGACACACACAAACACACCCTCACACCAAGCACACACTAGGGCCAATTTAGAATTGCCAATCCACCTAACCTGCATGTCTTTGGACTGTGGGAGGAAACCGGAGCGCCCGGAGGAAACCCACGCAGACTATTTTCAAAGATTTTGCAGTAAATCTTCCTGTTATCAGATTGTTTTGTATTTTAGTTAAACATGTAGTTGTTTTTTTGTTTTGTTTTTTTACTTTAAATATATTATAAATATGTACATGCATGCTGTACATGTACATACTGTATACATTAAGATGGGAAGATGAGATACGAATATGGATGGACCAACAAGGAGAAATATGGCAAGAGCAAGAAAGAAATGGCTTGTTGTGACCAGCAGAATCAAACTGACACCCGATAATCTGGTTGCTCAAGGTGATCAAGATAATAAATAGGTAAAAAAATGTACATTGTAATGTAATTTAATCCATTGCAGAAATATACTAAATACCACAAATCTTATGACATCTTTTATTTTATGAATTTATTATGTTAGCCTAGTGTTTTTATAGTTGCTGTAACATCAGCCTAAATGAATTATATAAGTTAGCCAGGGTACTTCTCACAAAAATTGCTATCACAGATCTTGGCAGGCATACCTGATTTTTCATCATAATGTTCATTTTTCAAAATAAGGACTGTGCACGGTGGTGCACTGCCAAAGTATAAATGAGATTACAGAAAAAGAAGAATATGTTCTTTTGCAGGTGAGTGGTGCACAAAAATGAGATCCATTAAAGCATAAGATCAATGTAATATGGGATGTAGGATGAATAGTCAGTTCATGAGGTCATCACCAGTCAAGACTGCCTACTGTATAGTAAACCTGCCTGTAAATTTTTTTGACTATGCAATAACATTTACAAGGGGCACCAGTGCAAACAGGATAGAAAGACACTAAGGCCTGTTGAACTTCATTCATCTTAGTGCTGTAAAACTACCTGTGTTATCACTCATTGCCCATATAATACTAGCATATACAGAGCAAAATATATATTAAATTGTATATATATAATATATAGTATTTTTATTTTTGAAGCAATAGATTTACACCTTGTTCAAGTTAGGTCCCTGCCTTGTCCCCAATTTTGAAAGGATAGGCTGAAGAAAGAGCAAACTGTCTACTTTCAGAATCCCCAGTTAAAAAGAGAGGAGCTTTATAACAGTACAAGTTCAAAAGTGAATATATATAGTCCTAGCAAATTCACAGCGTTTGATGTTTTCTTTAAAGTCTTGATTGTTAGGTTTAGGAACCATCTCTAGTTAGGAGCAGCCTCAGAGACCAATTTTCTCTCTCAATAGTTAGAAGTGAACAGATGACCCTCTGCCTCAAGTTCTTGTTTGACAACTTGTCAGAAGAGACAGTTCACTCCCTTGTGATGACCTTGTTGGACTGGGCAGCAACCCTAGTATCCCTGTGGTGGTCTTCTCGGTTGTTTCTTCTACTTTTTACGAATCTTGGTCTCTCCTGAAAACAGAAAAGCACACTCTCTGAGGCATCTAGAGTTACTCATCTCCTTTATGTTTTCTCCTGGCTTTTACCTCTCAGGGAGGTGTGGTGAATTGTTACCTATATAAAAGAACAGATGTGAAAGGCAGTGTACATATATTTTAAACAATTTAACACTCAATATTTGATTTTCACATTTAACCTGCCAGGTTGAAACTCTTGTAAAGGATAGTAAGAACTCTTTTGTCACTTTTTAAGATTTCTAATATTATTATGGTTACCAGATATTAAGAATAAATATAACTAAGCAATGTTTGACAAATGTGCCAGTAGTAAGTCACAACAGTATCCTGGAACAGTCAAAGCATTCATATTTCCACCCAATGTAACGCAAGTGAAGGGTACTCAACAGAAACAAAACAAAAACAGTCACCATATAAAATATAATGCAGAAAAGTGTGTAATTTGTAGCTGTATAGAATCAAAATGCAAAGGAAATCTAGTTACATGTAAAAATGTACTTTTCTTTTAAAAACATTATGGTATCTGCTACTTTAAAATTATTGTATTTTTTTTGTATTTTGCATATTGTTAGTTTCACAATAATGATAATATTCAAATTGCCGGTGAAACTTTATGGTGTTACGGTTGTTATTGCTGCTGCCTCACAGATCCAGCATGCTCAATTTAAATCCTTTTTGCAGTCATTTTCTGGAGAGAGTAGAATGGTCTCATGGGGTCTGGTGGGTTTTCTTCTGGAATAGTTGATTTCTTCTCACATTTCAGTGCCATGTGTGATAGGTTAATTGGAAACCCTAAATTGTTCCTGAGTTAATGTGGATTTGTACGTGATTGAGCCTACGGTCGACTCCTAAGGTTTTTTTGTTGTACCTGATTATGTAAGGATTAAAAATGTTGTTATGGTTTAAATTGCATTGCCACTAGTCACAGTTACTAACAACAGATTGGTTTTGTTAGATTCAGTTTCTGCGTTGGCTTTTTGTTTTAGAAAGGGTACTGATAATCTTTTAGGATTCAGCTCTAGATTTTACAAAAACTGTGCTTATTTTTGACACTGAGGTTATTATTATGCTTATCTAAAGTCAGAGTTCTCATTTACTTTGTGAATATTTGATTTCTGAAATGTGACTTCTGCAATTATAAACCCATAGTTGATTAAAAGGAACTCTCTTCAAAAGTTTACTCACTTTTGTTATCAAATTTGGTACATCAGTAGGGATGAAACCTGTTTTAAGTCATTACCTATTTTTTCCTACTGTCATTGGCTACAAAAAGTACAAAATTTATCTTTTTATGGATAATGGCTTTAGAATTATATTTTTTGTAATAAGAATGTCCCAATTAAGTTTGCTAGAACATACTATATAATTTAGAGTTAAGTATAATAATTTTATAATTGTTCATTTGATACATTGTTTCAAAGTACAGTACCTGTCATGGCTTGCTCTGCATTTAACCCAGTTTAGAATCTCTTAAATAGGATGAAGAACAAAAAACAAACAAAAAAACAACCTCATTTTAAAGCTGTGGTCACACTTTCTGTGATGATGGCATCGGCAGGCAATGGAGGATAGGGTATGCAGGGTGTGGTTCCCCAGTTGTAGCTAGAGCTGTCATCCTGAGCGGTGTACTGGTAGCAGCAATAACTGATCTTCTGATAAACTGTGGTTGGACTCAAATTGCCAGGGACACCATATTACTGAGGCTGTCCATTTCAGCACAGTAGTTATATCATTTTTTATATAGTGCAACAACATGTCAGTTGAGCACATCCTCAAATACCTACCATGGATGATTGTAAAGAAACATTTCACCATTAACAGCCCTCTACTTCTTTTCTTCTTTGTTAACTGCTATAGCTCTTGTATGTGTTACCGATTCCCAGTTTCTACTGATGTCCAGGACGGGAAACGGAACATTCCTTCATTCTTGTCACTAAATAATATAGGTTTTTAATGCTATGTCAAGGTTCTATCAGACTTTGAACTTTGAAGATTAACCTGTTCTCTCTTTCCTGCTAGAATTATCAGCAATATAATTTATAACTGTAAATTTAGCTTGTATGACAAAATTATCTTAAACAGTATTACTTATTTAACAAGAACCAACTTAGGTCTCTTATGCACCAACATTCTTTTCAAATTCACCACAGTCTACACTGATTGTGAAATTGGTTGGAATAAAAAACCTGTGGCCATTGAAGTTCCCCAGGACTGGAAACCACTGTTACAGGCTGTACATCATTTTTATACATAACTGTAGGCATGTAACGTGTTGCTGCATTTTTCCTCCCTGAATCTGTAACTCCCCTATGATGTGTACAATCAATGTCAAACCGAAAATGGCAAATAAAAACTATAATGTAGAACTCAAAACTAACAATAATCATCAGGAATAAAGACGGATGAGACAAAGTGGGTGATGATTGCAGATTACTGTCATTTTAATTTATCATCCTACACAGATAGACCGGTAAAGATCCTATCACTGGGTTTCCTGATCTACTTTTACTTATTTCATTTGACCCCAAACTAAACTTTAACTTCATTAATAATTTGACTCCTAGCTGGAACTTATCATTTTTTAACTCTTCTTTACTTCTATTACGTTTCTGCTTTCCCTGATGGTATTAAAAATAGAGAATCACTAAAATTAAAGTATTAGGGTTAACATGGTCAAAATTGGGTGGCACTGTGATGCTGCAGTTAGCTTTGCTACTTGACAATTCCAAAACCCTGGGTTTGAACAGGGCTCATCATTGTTTTATGCAGAGTTAACATCTTCTCTTAATGTCACCATTGAGCTTTCTCCTGATACTCCAGTTCTGATCTCATAACTCCTAATCCAGGTTTGGTGTTTATCTTGGAACAGATTCTTGTCCTGATGCTTAGTCAGGTTTATTTAACATTGTTATTTTGAGTCTTCTAATGTTTTCTGCAGAAGAATAACCACCCAAAAAGTGTTTGACTAATATATTGGAGTTGTAGTTTTTTTTATTTTTTGAATTTGTGAATATAATAATATGAAAATTACACCACCATGTTTATGATGCGGTTATTATATAATCAGACTCAGAGAGTTTTTGGTCATGTGGAAAATAAAAAAATAAAAGTACTGCTTAATCTCCTGTTACCAGTGCAGCAAAAACATGTCTGGTAAAGGGAGGGACATTTAGTGGGGTTTCTTTAAAATATCACTGATCTACTTGTCTTTCAGGAAGTTTTTGACCTTATCTTACAGAATAGCATGATAAGTTTCCGGTGGCCTCACAGACTATCTAAATGTTGATGTGTAAAGAGTTTCCAAAACTGCTAGAAACTGAGCCTTCCGTTCGCATTTTTTAAATGTGATCCAGGTTCAGAAACGTTCATTATATCATTCAACTCCTATAATTGTTATAGGCTACTAGTGTATCCATTCATTGTAATCACCAGCTCTATTACCTGGAGAATACAATTGTAATTTTTTTGTACCTTTTTAATACTAACACCAATTTTGCTTTATGATAAAAGTGCTTAGGCTACAAAAACTATTAATTTGTAATATGTTTAATATGGGATGACACCGTAGTAATTGTGTTATCTATCAGCTCTAGGCTCAGGAATTTGATTTCCAACCTAACAACTTAGTTACCTCACCATGATTCTTCATTTTCTTCAGATTCTCCAGCTTCGTTTCATATTACAAAGATTTACAAATCAGTTAATTAGCGAGCATATATTTGTGCGGGTGTGCCTGGGGTCTCATCCAGGTTTGATTTCTGCCTTACACCTAATGTGACCAAAACAAGCTGAAATTTAACCTCTGAACAGAGGTGATGGATGGATGGATGGATGGATGGATGGATGGATGGATGAGTGGATTAAAATTGATCACATTTTCACATACATATCCCATTATGTGAAAAGCAATTATTCCATTTAATGAGAATACAGTACATTGCTGTGATTAAGATGCTTATAAGAAAGGAGGGATGTGCCAGGGAGTGGCTCCCATTATTCCAAATCAAGTACAATGTGACATTTAAGCTTGTCAGCTGAGTGAGTCTAAAAGCAGTCTCCCTCTAGACTTTTACCTGTATTAGTTTTATATATGCTGTGATAACAGAAATGATCAGCACATACACTAAAAATGTTATCTGACAGAGCAGGTGTTGGTGTGCGCTTTTGATCTGTACACATATCAATGTTTTGGGAAATTATTTGGTTTCCAGACTGTTTTAAACTAGTATTGTAATATGGCTGATATACACATGAATGGTTACAACTTATACATTTAATTTCCAGTCTATTCATAGGTATGGTAACTTTGGTCTTTACGAATCACTGTATATTTGTAATAGCTGTGCATTGTCTGCACTTAAATCTTGCACTTCTCAACTGTTGGTATTTTTTCTTTCAGCCTGCTTATTCTTTTTCAGTGTAAGGTGATGTCAGGCTTACAACATTCTTATGAATTTTTCTCTCATTTTTGTTTCTTTTTTCATTTACTATAGTTAATGTAACCAGTTGTTATCAGAAGGTATATACAGTACATGTTGAAGTGCAAATTATATTTCTTCTGAGCTGAACCATGTATTCTTAGAATTACTGTATAACATTTTAGGATTACTTTTCAATTCTTCAGAATCTCAGAATTTGAATTCAGGACTTGGAAACCATTTTGTATCAACATACAGCACCTGTTGATAGAATATCATTATGTTCTTTGTCCCTTGGGTCCCAATCTGGGTGGCTCATCATGTGGTGGGTGCGGCAATGTGCTGTACTCAGCACATACTCCCAACCTCCTCCTCCTCCTCCTTCGTCAATGCTTTAAGAAGTAATGAAAGAATCATTTGCATCATGGAAATAAAGTGCTGGTGATAATCTGAGTAGCTAAAGCTTTTTCTGTTATATATTAATCATTATTATTTTGATATGGAAGAAATACTGGTATCCAACACTTTTTTGTGATGGTACACACTAGTATGTCGGCCGTGACAACTGGTTGTGGCATTGACTACATATTAAATGATTCTGTAATCAATTGTGTGCTGTCCATATTTGTATATTTTTTAAGGTCTCTGTGCGTTCTGTGTTCCGATACATACTACATTCATCTATAGTAGGGACATCTGTAGAAAACTAGTTATCTGAAAGAGATACAATTCACAGATACTGTCAGTACCTCATCAAAAAACTGTCCCAGTAACTGCAGGATCTATTGCATGCTTTTAGTAGTATTCCATTTTCATCAAGTGAGTGGGTCTTCACAAATTAATCTAATTGTTAATCCAGTGAGAGCCTTGTTACTGACAAGCACTGCTCTTCATACAATTGGTTGACCCTCCACTCACACACTTTGATCCAGCGAGATATGTTAATTCATGGCTGTTATGAGGACGATCCTCAGCCATTGACACTCAAAGCAAAGAACGAATTACGAAGACTGCATTAAATGAAAATGTGCAAAAAGTTTGCAATTTTTTTTTAAACTCAATCAAATTAAGCATTGATTGATTTGTGGACTACATAACAATTTTTCTGTAGAATGGAGAGCTTGCAATTAACTTGTGGTTGATATTCTTCAATTTTGGAAATTCTGTGTTTGTAAAATGTCAAGCACAATATTATGGTGTATGATACATTTGACAATTTGTCAGTTTCAAAATTTAAACGTTATTTTTCACAAAAAATAAGCAAAACATGTAGTGCTACGACTCTTGGCCTCTATATACCTTCACAGTACCTCAGACTTGATCCAAACACAATGTATGCATAACACCACCTTTTTGTTTATAAAAATAAGCACTGCTGGTATCTAATATTGCATATCTAATATGTCTTGCTGCTGACTTTAATGCGGTCTACTGGGGTAGCCTGAACAGGCCTTATATCTTACTGATTAGATGTTTTTGAGACCGACGTTACTGTTGGTTGAGATGGAAGGCAGTGTGTGAGTAGGCCCTTTGATAGCCTGGCTCCTTTACCCAGGGTTCTTCCTTTTTCCCAGTGAGATTCAGCCCACTGCATTGATGAATTAGATTAAGTGGGTTTAAGACTGTTATGTCAGGAAGGGATGCCTGTTGTACTGTAAATTTAAAGCTTCCTGCGACAGTGTCTGATGTATGATGGAAAATAAAAGTGCTTTTATTTTTTATTAAGTACTTTAGCAATACTTTTGGTTGAAAGTATTTCACTTTTATGTGCTAGTGACAGAATCCCTGTGGAATGACTTCTGTGATCAGCATGGTTTATCAATGTCTGATTTCTACTTCAGTAGCTACAAAGATTTCAAAAAGGATTACAAGAAAGGACACTACAACAGAAGACTGCAGCAATGGGGAAAAAAGTTAAATAAGTTCCTGCTTCATGTTCTGTACATCATCAAGTGAAATATTCCCAAATATTACAGATGTACTGTACATTTGAATTATCAAAGATAATTTATACTGTACCTTCATTTGAAAAGAATTGTAACTGCATATTAGACATGGCATAGTAGTTTTTTGTTTGCTGTGAGGTGTCATGCTTCAATTAATAAGTAGTTTTATTTATTTTTTTATTCAGGTAACATGAAGAATATGGAGCTTACTGGCCTAGGTTTTGTTAACTTTCTTTGAAATAAAGGCAGTGTATAAAATGGTGATAAATGTGGTTGCTGTTTGTTGAATTTTAAACGCATTCCGCACTAAGATGTAAGAACTAAATAGACTGTCACTACAACTGCAAAAACAGTTGTCACTACATGTTTTGGCACTAAAATAGCATTAACCTCAGAAGTGTGTTTGTGAAGTAGTGCTTATTAGAAGCCACTTGTTTTTCTTCATGTTCATTGGCTTGTGTAGAGAATAAATTAAAAGTGAATTTCTGAAATACACTTTGTGTTAACTGCCATAGTTTAACTCCCTTCTCTTGAAATTGGAATATATTTACCAGTCAAGTATAGTTTGCCATTTTTATTAAAATCATGAGTTATTTTCTGGTTAGTTGTCTTTCTTTTGTTACATTTTCATTTGTATTAATTTCATAATTTTAAGTATTGCTCATAATACATGCCATTGTATAGGACCTCTCAAGCTACCAGTATAGTTTTCCCTTTCTCTTTTCTGTGGTCTCCTCTGGAACGTATAGCTAGCTGCCCAGTGCCAAACCTCTTGTCATTTGGTCATTCTCTCAAAAATTTGTGTTTTTTGCTTATTGTATATGCTGCAAGAAATAATTTTAAAATGTTAACATACCCTCAAAATAACATGAAAATTTAAAAATCCATGTAAAATTTATATCAGCAGCTCAAATATACTTTAGCAACGGTATCTACAAAATTTGGTCTCTGGGTAACATAATAGAACCAAACAAAACAAAAATGGACTCAAATCCCCATTCATTAATTTTGGTCATTCAATAATTCTCATATACTGTGTCTATTGTTGTAATTTAGGGACCAAAAACTGCACATCGCATTTTAGAGGAGGGCTCTAAAGAGTACTGTACATTTTAAGCATAATCTTTTTTTGACTTTTATTCTACACAGCCTGCTATGAAACCCAACATAATCCTACAATGTGTAGTTTCTAGTCTCATATCCTCTATTGTGTAAACATTTCTATTATTTTTAACTCCTATGTGTAACTGTGATGGTCCCAGGTAATAGTTTACATTTACTTATTCTAAATTTCATCTGCCACATACTGTATTTGCCCAAGTTTTAATTCTGTACTGATATAGCTGTAATGATTATCCTTACTATAGGATATCTTAAACTTAAACAGCTTGTTATTTATATTCTTATAAAGATAATGGAAATAATTTTAAAAGAGCAGTGGCCCCATCACTAATCTCTGAGGGTCTTTTAGCATTGCCTAATTCAGAAAAAAGTTCCTCTCACCATAACTCTTTGCTTCCTGCATTTCAATGCGTTTTTTGACTCATCTGCACACCACACCTTGAACTCTTACATTTTTAGCCTTACTTGATATTGTACACTAGAATAGGCAAAAGGTAATTATCATGTAACATGTAATTTGAAAAAACAGAATTTAGAATGTGTTTAGAATATCTTAGAAATACTAGAACATGAAATTAGTTATAATACTGCTTTTATGATCTTTTTAAGTGTGTAAAGTGCATAATAGGCAGTTTATAGGAAAAATGATCAGCGATTGAAATTATGTAGTTGTCATCTAGTGTCATTTAGGCGTTAAAAATGCACACATTAGTCACTGTTTTAGCCTTTTGTCCACACTACCTTGGGATTTTCAATCCCAGACAATGAAGACTTCTGAAAACACTCTTCAGAGTCCCGATCGGATCCTGTTCATTACAGCATCTCATTCCTTGATGGGTCACCCCTCATGGAAGAAAAACATATTCCGACATAGTAGACATGGAAGAGCTACATTCCATGGCTCTTGTTATGTTGCTTAGCTGTACACATCTAAATTGCAGTTTATACAGTTTGAATGCTTCATACATGTGTGATTTTACTGATCGCTATAGTTTTTTAACAAATTCCATGGTCGATAGCACCACCATTCCTTCAAGGATCACAGGTTTTGAGGAAATTGTCTATTCTCAATCTCAGTGAAAAATTGTGCAGTTGCTCAGTATAGGTAGACAACTGCATCATATACAATGGGAAAACGCTAGAGTTTACAGAAATCGTTTTGCTTAAATGTTGTGGGTGCTTATTGTTTAATGAAACTGTAAAAGTGTCTTGATAGTTTTACGTACACAATGGATTCTACTATGCTGTCCTAGCTGGAGACCACAAGAACATTAGAGCTGGACTAACATTCCTAGGCTGCAGTAAATGCTCTCTTAGCTCATCATGACTCACAGATAGATCAATAGAACGTTATTCGTTCCAAGGGGGATAATTTGACTTTTTACAGAAGCTCTTTAAATACAGACGTTGGATTTGATTGATAGATAGATAGATAGATAGATAGATAGATAGATAGATAGATAGATAGATAGATAGATAGATAGATAGATAGATAGATAGATAAGTATACACACACATACACTATATTGTGAACACACACCAGAATAACTAAAATGTAAGAAAATAAAAAAAAAAAAAAAAAGAAAAGAAAACTTCTGCCTTGGCTGTCTCAGTCACAGTGAGGCATTACGCAGGCATATGGCTGTTGGTATAATTGATCCCCAGTAGCATTTCCTGACATACTTCTGCTTCATGATTCGTTGGATGAATGTCATTGTGTCAGAGAGGGGATGTGCAGCATTTTTCATAATGTCACTCAGTTTTGTTATAATTCTCTGTTTTGCTACCAGCTCCAGGGGCTCCGGATTGCATTCCATAACTGAGCCTGCCATTTTAATTAGTTTGTTGATGCAGTGGGCCTCTCCTGAAGTGATTTTACCAGCACATGACACCACAGTATAGAAAATCGCACTGGCCATCGCAGAGTTATAGAAGATATGAAGGATGTCATTACCCACATTAAATAAATTCAATCTCCTTAGGAATAAAGAGCCTAGTCTATCATTTCTTATATAGTTTGTCTCGCACTGGCCATTGCAGAGTTATAGAAGATATGAAGGTTGTCATTACCCACATTAAATAAATGCAATCTCCTTAGGAAGAAAGAGCCTAGTCTATCATTTCTTATATAGTTTGTCTGTGTTACAAGACCAGTCCAACCACTGATTTGGACCCCCAAGTACTTGTAGTGACTGGACATAAAGGCACTTTGGAAAGTCAATAACCAGTTCCTTGTTTTTGCTGATGTTTAGTTCCAGACCACATACAAGGTACACATACTGATCATTTCTAAGATGTCATTTTGTGGAGCATTTGTGTCCCTTTCACCCCTAAAATTAGATCCTTGAGATGGTGATTTAAATGTGTCAACTGAAAAATTCGTACATCCTTATTGTATGTCTTTGAAACCCATAGCAATAAAAGGAAATTTCCTGTTTTTCTGTTTTTGATTGGCATTTAACACCTTTTTGTTTTCTATTAACATGGTTACAGTAATCCCTCCTCCATCGCGGGGGTTGCGTTCCAGAGCCACCCGCGAAATAGGAAAATCCGCGAAGTAGAAACTATATGTTTATATGGTTATTTTTAGAATGTCATGCTTGGGTCACAGATTTGCGCAGAAACACAGGAGGTTGTAGAGAGACAGGAACGTTATTCAAACACTGCAAACAAACATTTGTCTCTTTTTCAAAAGTTTAAACTGTGCTCCATGACAAGACAGAGATGACAGTTCTGTCTCACAATTAAAAGAATGCAAACATATCTTCCTTTTCAAAGGAGTGCAAAGCAAGCAGTCAAAAAAAAAATCAATACGGCTTTTTGGCTTTTAAGTATGCGAAGCACCGCCGGTACAAAGCTGTTGAAGGCGGCAGCTCACACCCCCTCCGTCAGGAGCAGGAAGACAGAGAGAGAGAGATAGAGAGAGATAGCGAGAGACAGATAAAAAAAATCAATACGTGCCCTTTGAGCTTTTAAGTATGCGAAGCTCCGTGCAGCATGTCCTTCAGGAAACAGCTGCACACAGCCCCCCTGCTCACACCCCCCTACGTCAGCGCAAGAGAGAGAGAGAGAGAGAGAGAGAGAGAGAGTAAGCTGGATAGCTTCTCAGCCATCTGCCAATAGCGTCCCTTGTATGAAATCAACTGGGCAAACCAACTGAGGAAGCATGTACCAGAAATTAAAAGACCCATTGTCCGCAGAAACCCGCGAAGCAGCGAAAAATCCGCGATATATATTTAAATATGCTTACATATAAAATCCGCGATGGAGTGAAGCCGCGAAAGGCGAAGCGCGATATAGCGAGGGATCACTGTAGTTTGTTACTAGTACCTTTATTGCATCACTTGTTTTCTTTAAATTCACATGAAGAAACTGTACATGTGCAAATCAATTCCTTATTTCAATAATGTCTTCTATTTAACATACTGTACATTCACATTTATAATAATTGCACTTTTTATTAGGGGGTCATTTCAATATTGGAAGATACCATACTCTCTGTTAATTTTGTTGAAGTGATATTGATCAGTCCTGTTACCTTGCCCCGGATAAATGGGTTAGAAAGATGGATTGATGGATGGATATATGTCAGTGAAAAGCTATGGGCAGCATGTTTTGGCACTGCACCATTTGTGTTTTGTCTGTTTGTCTGCCCACATCCCACTCAGCATCAATGGTTTAGATGTGGAGACTGTAAGGAGTACCAAGTTCCTTGGTGTGCACATAACTGAGGAACTTACATGGACGCATAACACCTCATCACTAATCAAGAAAGCCCAGCAGAGACTACACTTTCTGAGGTGGCTGAAGCGAACAAGTCTTCCCGCTTCCATCCTCACCATGTTCTACAGAGGCACCATCGAGAATGTTCTGACCAGCTGCATCACTGTCTGGTATGGCAACTGCAGCATATCCGACCGCAAGCGCCTGCAAAGGATAGTGAAGACAGCAGAGACCATTATTGGGGTGCCTCTCCCTTCACTACAGGACATATTTTACAAACGCAGTGTCCGCAAGGCCTGCAGCATTGTGCAGGACCCCTTACACCCCTCACATGGACTTTTCACACTTCTGCCATGCAAGAGAAGATACTGCAGCATCAAAGTCAGATCTGCGGGGCTGCAGGATAGTTTTTACCCCCAAGCTGTCAGACTCCTTAACACCATGCTGCCACCTGGGATCTTCCACACTGCCTCAACCACCTCTAAAAACACTTTCCTGCAAAGACTAGTATGCCTGTAGAAAAGAACTGAAAATCTCATACTGACCTTTTAAGTATTTTGACACTCTTGATATCCTTCTGCTGTGAAACATTCTGACCTGTCATTGTTTACACATGTCTTAAACAATTATTATCATACACTAATAATTTCTGTATTATCTCTATATATTATTTATTATTTATTTATTTTATTACATATCTATTGACTATATTTATGTATCTAGATTGCAAAATACCATACATTGCATCAATGTTCATATTGCTTACTACACGTCAATATTGCTGCTACTTCTTTGTCTTGTCTTTGCACAATGTCTTGTCTTGTTTGTGTTTTAATTTTAAAATTAAATTTTAATTCTATTTTTAATTTATTATTTGCACTTCATGTTGTTACACTGTGGACTCTGAGTTTCGCAATTTCGTCTAGCTGTATATTTGTATATGGTTGAGATGACAATAAAGTTCGCTTTGAGTTTTGACTTTTTTTGTAGCATAATGCATCTTTGCTTATACCAACACTCTAGCTTATCTGTAAGCCTGGCTTTTCTTACATTGTAATATAATAATGTTCGTAGTTCGAAAACTCTTTGGGTAACTCTTGGTGATTTATTAGATTTTGTAAAAAATCCAGTTGGCAATGTACTTTTTACTGAGTTTGTATTGTATGACTTAATAACTAATGCAGTGGAACCTCGGTTTGCAAGCATAATTCGTTCCGGAAACGTACTCGCAGTCCAAAGCACTTGTATATCAAAGTGAATTTCCCCATAAGAAATAATGGAAACTCAGATGATTTGTTCCACAACCCAAAACTATTCATATGAAAATGATTAATACAAAATATAAAGTAAAAATACATAAAACAAATTAACCTGCACTTTACCTTTGAAAAGAATAATGGCTGGTGTGAGTGAGTTTCTAAACTCTTGTGGGATTGCACCCAACGGGACGACACGTGAAAGAGCGTCCCAAAGCAATCGCAGTCTCCCAGCGCTGTAGCAGTTCGGCGTAAAAGCGAATCTGAAAAGATCGCGGACATGCTATAAGCGCCTGCCATTGATGGGTGATACAAGGAACAAGGAACATTACAAATGCGCAGGGCCCTGCCTGACTGCTGTGTCTGTGTATAGGAGAGCGGCAGATCCTGCTACAATAAATACAGTAACCTCGCTGTTGTGGTTTCAAGCTGAATAAAGCTGGTGTTGCTAAAGTACTGAGACTCAGCTTTGTGTTTTAGGATGCAAGACGAGGACTCGCACGTCACAGCACACGCGCGCGCGAGCATGCACACACACACACACACACACACACACATACACACATACACATGCGCGTGCGCGCACACACAGTCACAATGCTAATGCTGCAGTAAACACTATATGCTTGTACGGATGTTGACTATATGAGTGAGGCACGCCGATTCAGACGGAGAATAGGAGACGATTGCCCACAATCCTGCAGCGAGAGAGTGAGAGAAGAACCATCAGCTCAGTTGTGATCACATGACGCTCAGCAGACAGAGTATACATACTACTCTTACTGCAAGACCTCGCTCGTTAATCAAGTCAAAATTTATTAAACATTTTTGCTCATCTTGCAAAACACTCGTAAACCAAGTTACTCGCAAACCGAGGTTCCACTGTATTAGGTTACTTTGCCTTGTTAAGCTTTCAATGGGCATTTTCCTTACAGTATGGCCCAACATTACTTTATATTTTAAATACTTCAGTGCTTCATATAGGTTCAAAGGCAATATTTTCATAACTGGACTCAATACATAAATTTGACTAAGTTGTTGCACGTTTGACAAAAGTCAGAAATTATAAGGATACTTTATGGAAGCTTGATGACTATAATAACTATATAAGAATAAAATTCTTTTTGCATTATTATGTATTTATTACTCTTGAGAACATTGCTTTTATGATACTAGATAATTAATTTTCCAAGTTTCTTTCATCTTTCTAGTTTTATTTTAAAGTTCCTGACCTAGAAGCACATTTTCTTCTAAGGACAAACGGTGTCGGCAATGAACTAGCAGCTGGTGTAAGGTTCTGATGCTTCCTGGGTAATCTCTGGTTCCCCATGATTCTGAGTTGGATAGACTGAGAAAATGGTTGGACAAGAGGACCATGAGTAGTTGAATTTATTGATCCTTGATATACTTTACAACAGATTTGTATTTTATTATAATCTCTGTGCTGCTTTCTGTTTCACCATCTACACAATGCTCAAAGACAGTGTTTCTTGTGAAACTCCAAGTTGGTGGTGTCCTCTTTGATGAGTCTAGTGCAGTCGTTCGAGAAGAAGCAGAATTGTCACCTTGTTGAATCAAGACTGATCATCAGAGCAGGGGTTGGGTGATGGAGCACAATTATCAAAGTGGCAACCCACTACCATTCTGAACAAAAAAGTCAGTTGCTTTAAGACAACCTACTGGGTTACTTACTGAATTCTTCTGAATTATTTGTAGATTCCTTCAATTTTCATAACCTGCTTGTTTTGATTGAAGCCCAAATACAAACAGAGGGACCAATCAAACTTCACAAGGTGGGTACCCTAGCAGGTAATCTAGGGAGGGCTCAACGATTGTACGCTATAAGACACAGTGTTAAAATTTAGGGAGTTCATTGCCATTTAGTGTATGCCTTTTTTTCTCACACAAGAATTTCAAAGCAAAGGAATATTATTTATTACATACAGTGATTTATGACTGCTCATTGATTTACATTGCTGCTAAACAGCTTCCTGGGACCAGGCCAAGTGTCTGACTTTTTGGAGTTTGCATTTTGGCACTGTGTCAGAGTAACCTGGTTGTTCTCCCAAATACCAATGATGTGTCTGCCAGGTAATTTGTCAGATCTGGCATGCTGTAAACGATTGCTGGTGTGTACTTGAGTGTGTTCTAGGATGAACAGGTATCCCAACTAAGGCAGGCTTATGCTCGTATCAAATACTACTAGGATAGGCTGTGGCCCTTGTGACCTTGGATTTCACAAAACATCTACAAAACATGAATGGTAAAGGGAAAAATTAAGTAATTTTCTTTACAGTAATACACTGTGTTCTGGTATGCTGTATGTGTTATTGAGGCACTGTGGATTTCAGTCAATATACAGGTAAAATTCCATTACAATGAATATCTTTACAACTAAATTTTCATTACAACGAAGTTTTTGATGGTCCCCACCGCATCCCCATATGTCACGAGTCTATAGAAATCTTGTTACTACGAAGTACATTCAGCAGATACTTTCATTATAACGAAGTGCACAAAAGACCTTGAAATGCCTGAATGAATCATCCACAGAGCAGTTAGTTCTGTGGACGCAGCTCAGTTGTGCACAACGATCCCCAAACAGAAACACTGTAATTTTTTTTCTTTCTTCGAACTTTCCTTGTACAGTTTTTTTTTTTTTTTGTGTTTCCTGCGGTTTTCAGTGATAACTTTTACTTATTGCTCGTCAACATTTGAAAAACAGCAACTCATTGTCACCCTCCTATAGAAACGGCAGACACGGAAAAACGATAACAGTTCATATTAGAAAAAAAAAAACTTCAATTTTTTGCAGCTCTCGATTGCTGCAAAAGAAAAAAGACATTGCCAGTGAATTCGGAATTTCGCCATCGCCACTGTCAACTTTCTTGAAAGACAGAGCAAAAAAAGTAGAAAAATCTCGGGTTGCAAACGTATGTGAACTGCTGCATTTGTAGACGTCGAAAAAGCCATTTTTATGTGGTTCAGTGATGCTCGTTCAAGAAACATTACTATTAATGCGGCATTCATTCAAGAAAATATGAGGTTTGTAAACTCTCTTGGGACCTCCCCCAACTAGACAGCAAGCCAAAGAGCGTCCCGAAGTGCAATCTCCACGTCTGTACGGGGCAATAGCAGGCTCACAGATATGCTGCGTCTCTCTGCCAAAGTAAACAGAAAAGAACTCGATGGGTGATGCAAGGTTAGGAGCACGTAAATTGTAAATGCAGATACTGTAACAGGATTACTTGATAACTGACCTGGCCACGTTCCTGCCTGACTGCTATGTCTGTGTATAGCAGAGTGGCAGATCATGCTACAATAAATAACTGTGCCGTTCCTGTTTCAAGCTGAATAAAGCTGGTTTTGCTAAAGTACTGAGACTAAGCCTCGTGTTTTGGGGTGCAAGACAGAGACTTATAGCGCGACCCCGATCTTTTATGATTTGCTTCTGTGGCGCTTCACTGCAGCAATGTGAGCCTCCTATTGCCCTGCCCCAGCAACGGACAAACAATCTTCCACAGACACTGCAATTGCACTTCAGGACGCACTTCAGCGTCTCGTTCCCGTTGGGTGGGGAGTAGGGGGTCTCAAAAGAGTTCAGAAACCTCAAAATATGAAGAAGAAATAATAATTCGGCTCCTGGCTGATAACTGTGCTGCTCACAACATGCTTCCACATTCAGATAATGTTTACTTTGAATACCTCCCACACAATTCCACGACAGCGCTTCAGCCATTGGATTTGGGCATCATTCACACCCTGAAAGTGTATTATCGCAAAAAGAAATGCTGAGAAAAATTCTCGTCAGCGTAACTTGTAGGCAGGAGGAGATTAAAAGTAACGCGTAAGAAGCTATTGAAATGATTGCAAACGCCTGGAGTTAAAGAAAGCACTATAGTAACAAATAAGAATCTCATTACAACGAAATATTCGTTACAACAAAGTATTTTTTAGGTCCCTGGGAGTTCATTATAACGGAATTTTACCTGTATATCATGTCTCGTTGAAAAGTATGGTAAAGAGGAAAGTACCCTGTTATTTTAGTACGAACCTTTATAAGTGCCCTGCATTGGGGAAAGAAAATGTTCCTTTTACCAATGTGTAAATGTAAGTTTGATTATAGGGTCAAAAATTCGCTATGGAGTTAAATTTACATTCTGACTCGACCATGTTCAAACTGTGGAGAAAAGTTGATTTTAGAATGATGTCTGCAGGAGTGTGTGTGTCTGTAGAAATCTGAAATTGATTTTCACATCTTAAAGCGATAATTTTCATAGGAAAATGTGTGTTTTTTTGTGTTTTGTAGAGTTCCTAAATGACTATATCCCAGCAAAGATTGTACATTTTAGGAGAAATGGTTTCTGCGATATCCGTTCTGAAGGCCAAGTCTTTTTCAAAAAAGTTACCTTGTTACTACAGGCTCCAGGTCTATTGTTTTGCTCCAGTTTGGTCCAATACTTATCCTCATATCCATCAAACACAATCTGACCTATGTACAAAGATAAGTGCTGTAATACAATGTTATAGTTTCATTTAACCAGAATATTTTAAGTTCTTCATTTAGTCATGGGACCAGGCCTGTTAATTTGCAAACTTTTTGCACAAGTAGTTTTTGAAATACATAATTTATTTAAATGTACATGTATGCACATAACAAATGTGCACTTGTACACATGCACACCAATGTGCACACACACACTCAAAGAGATGGTTGACAGCTTCTCTCTACCAGATCATATGCTGGATTTACATTTACTTATTTGGCCGACGCCTTTATCCAAGGTAACTTACAACATATATGATATTTCCTTTGGTTTTCCAATTGGACCACAGTGTCAAGTGTCAGTAGCAGGATTTGAAACCACAACCTCAGGGTTTGAAGTCCAAAGCCTCCCTCCTAATGAAGAGAAATAAATGAACTTGCATAGATCTGTAAAGATTGATGTGGGCAGAGGCATTAAGCCATCTCAGTAGCAATCTATCAATCTATACAGTTACTTTACTTGACCCACTGTGTTTAATTTCAAATTAATTTTGAAATGAATAAATTAATATTATTATTAATTTTTATTATTTAATTAATATTATTTAAGTTGTTAATTTGATTAAATTATCTGTTCATTTTACTCTTCATTTATTTGTATGCATAATAAATATTATATAAATTAATATACAAGATTTTCTGTTATGGTAAAGTACAATTGGTTTTATTGCACTCTACAACCTTCTGTTGAGTGATTTCCTGGGGTATCACTACATTGTAATTTACGTGTAAGTTCTGTATGGACCATTCCATACCGATTTTTGTAATGTCTGCCTAGATTTTATTATTACATTTCATTTTAAATTGCTGTAAATATTTCTTTGCTTCAGATATTATTTTTAAGCCACTAGAGTGAAAGAGCCAAATGCAGCATCCATCAGATTTTCAATGTATTTAATGTACTTTTTACAGTTTTTTTCCCATCTGAATGTATATTTTGTTACATGCACATAGATATAGCTTTGGAGAACACAGAGAGTATGTCAAGCCATTATTTTAGTTCAGCTTTCTTCTGGGAAGTGTATGGCTGTGTCTTCTTTAGTTTTAGACATCTTTGTTGTCAAAGTTTTCAAGGCTGAATTTTGTGCTTTTTATTTTAGATTAACAATTTCAGGATTTCCTGTGCACCAATAACCTTTCTCATGAAGTGTCCACCCATTTATACATTCTGCATCATATGGTTTAAACAGTCCTTCATAATAGTACTAGTGGGTTATCAGGCAGCTAAGCACAGCTTTGATAAAAATATCCCCATCATGATTTCAGCTTGTTGGTAAGAAGAACTGAAACGATTCTGTTATTGTCGATTGCATCTCTAGATGATCCATCTGGAGAAGTCCTGACCACACTAGAAAATGAAGTGCTGACCTGCCGTCTCATCATTTTCATTACCTTTCTTTTGTACCCTTTGCAGGCAAAGAAGTAAATGAAGGGATCCATGCAACTATTGAAGTTCATGAGGCATACTGTAATGTGCAGAGACACTTGAAATGCCAGTTTTTCTGAGCAGTTAGGATGGTGATGTAGTTTTTTTACCATGTATTGTATAATGTCAATATGATAGGGACTGAAACAAATTACAAACACCAAGATAACAAAAAAGATGACGCTGATTGCTTTTTTGTTCCGGCCAGATTTTTCTGTGAGGTGGTTTTGTTTTGCTGAAAAATGCAGTTTCCAGCACAGTCCAGAATAGCAAACCAGAATAGTTACAACTGGAATAACATATCCAATGAAAACTGCTCCAAGTAGCATGTAAGGTAGGTTTTCATTTTTGTCAATGGTTGGGTACTCCATGCAAGCAATGTAATCCCCATCAACTTCTAACATAGATTTTGCAAGTAGAGGCAAAGTTTGAGCCATGACTATAATCCATACAGCAACACAGATTTTTTTGACATTTTGTACTTTCCGGAAACGGCTAAAGCGAAGAGGCAAGACTACAGCAATGAACCTGTCCACACTCAAACATGTCATAAAGTTCACTCCAGCATAGGTGTTGATGTAAAAAATCAAACCATTTATCCTACAAAGAGCATCACCCATTGGCCAGTGGAAACCTAATGCATAATATACAATGCGCATTGGCAGCGACAGAGTGAAAAGGATATCAGAAATGACGAGATTGGTAGAATACAAGGTGGTGGAATTCATCTTCTTTAGGTTTGGCCGTATAACATGTAACGCCAATGCATTTCCTAGAAGTCCCACAACAAAAACAATAGAGTAATGCAGTGGCATCAGGATCCTTGCTGTACTTCGATGGGCATACCAGTCACAATTTTCAGAGTTGTTGGTCATATTCTCACTGATTATGGATTGCATCATATTCCAGTTGGATCTGCAGGTGAAAAAAGAAGCATACTATAGAAAAAATATACTGTAACAATGTCAATTAGACACTTTTTATTGGATTGCTCTGAAAACAAAATCTCAAAAATGGTAACAGAGGTTTCATCGAGCATTTTAAAAGATGTGGATCTTTTATATCTCAGTGATGAATGGAACATGTGGGAAGCCACACCTAGTGAAGTCTCTGGCATTACCTAGAGTTACTGATTATCAAAAGCATTCTGCCTGGTGAACTTTGAGCATGATTTAGGAAATGTACTGTTTGCAGGTTTTTATTTTGATGGTGGTTGGGTTGGGAGGTGCCATAATGCTTGGTGGTTAGATGTCAATCACAAGGTGTCTCAAGAAGCTTAGAACTGATCTAGAGTCAAACCAATTGAATGCTTTTTTTCAGGTTCTTGAAGTGAAACAGATAGCAGTGGAGCAGAATTTTCTTGTGAGACTTAATTATCATGTGTTAACATTTGGGGCAGAAGGTGGAAGAATGTAGAAATAGATTTTTTTGTGTTTCTACCACCACAAGGCTTTCTAACTATTCAGTTACAAGTACAGTATCTCTTTAAGTATCAAAAAATGTACAAGGAGAATATCAGTATGGTCATTCAATGCTGAATTGAGACAACATGTGGCAGGATCCCCTTTATAGACTTATCCCATCTGCACAGAGTTCCACCTTCTTTGTGTGTTCAAACACCGTTCTGGAACTTTGATGCATTTTGTCCCCCTGTGTATGTCTTTATCAGAAGATCTGTTGGATAATTACTGTAATTAACAGAAACAGAATAAACATAAAATATACTCTCAAACCACCCTTAATTCATTTCAGGGTTGTATAGGGCCTTAACAGAACAAGATGCAGAGGACAGAAAGATATGGAAGAAGATGATCCACTGTGGCAACCCCTAACGGGAGCAGCCGAAAGAAGAAGAAGAAGAAGGGCCTAAGCCTATTCCAGTGGCACTTGGTGCAAGGCAGGATCCTGCACTGGATCTCAGCCCATTAGCACAAGGACCAATTTGGAATCACCAGTTAATCTAATATGAACATCTGTAGGGATATGGGAAAATAATTCACAAAGTCAGAGAACCTGCTGATAAAAAAACAGACAATGCTCTGGTGTAGGATTATAGCCCAGGACACTGAATTGGTCTTTGATGTGAAACACCAATGATAGGTATGGTCAAAATAATGCATCTTTAATGTAAATTCCTTTTTTTCTCAGATCTCAATATTTTCTTCTTTATTTATTATTTCCCTTTTACTGTATAAAAAAATGTACTATACATATAACATTAAAACCACCTGCCTAATATTGTGTAGGATACCCTACCCCCCCCCCCCCCCCCCCCCAAAACAGCTCTGATCTACTGTGGCATGGACTCCACAAGACCTCTGAAGGTGCCCTGTGGTATCTGACACCAAGACAACAGCAGCAGATCCTTTAAGTCCTGTAAATTGCAAGTTGGAACCTATATGGTTCAGACTTATGTTCCCAGCACATCCCACAGATGTTCGATCAGATTGAGATTCTGGGGAATTTGTAGGTTAAGTCAACACCTTAAATGCTTTGTCATGCTTCTCAATCCATTCTCAAAACAGTTTTTGCAGCATGGCAGGGCACATTATTTTGCCATGAAGGGGTATACATGCTCTGCAACAATCTTTAGGTGTGTGGTACATGTCAAACTAACATCCTCATGAATGCTAGTACCCCTGGTTTCCTAGCAGAACATTTCCCAGAACATGCCCTGAAACGGAGGGAGCATGTATAAAAAGTTTTTGTATTTCTACAAATGTGTTGTGAAATGTATACAAATATCCTTAAATTAGTCTTCAATGTGCACTTTAATCATGTCTGAATTGTTTGATTTGTAATTTTAAACTGTGAAGCTGAGGGGTAAATCAAGGAAAAATGTTTGTCCCAAACATTATGGAGGGCACTATATTTCTCAGCTTTGTGCCTTTTAAGTAGAATTCTTAATTTTTCTATTAAAAATGTATTCTAAAAAGCTTTATCATGCCCAACATACTATCACTCAGGCAGATTTTTACTAAAGTGTTAATTTGTAATTTTAATTTGCTGATGTTGTGTTAGAATAACATACCTTTTTTATTGTTTGACTTCATGATATAAAATGCATGGTGAATGCTTGCTTTTATGTTCCACGCCTTTAGCACTTGTATTTAAAACAATGTTTATTGGTTGTGATAACTCTTGCAATAACATTTTCTGTTTCCTCCAAGTGCCTTATTTACCTCTTTGAGGCCACATTGTATCTCACCCTGAATGCATTTTCAACAAAAAATTTTCAAAAAAAATGCTGGGCTTTTTTTTTTTTTTTTTTTTTAGAAACGTGAGAAACTCTGAGGTTTCTATATAGTTTGATTGAAGAATGTTGGCATTGTGCAAATTTAACCCTGAAAATCACATAAGTTTTTTTTTCTCTAATTTCTCACTGCTGTAAGAGTATGAACAGTTAAAGGGGTACAAAGACTTATAATTCTTTTTCGTATTTCATTTCTACTGTTCAGTTCAATTCCAACATTATATTTTAACATATAACAAGCTGCATTCATTCTACTGTGAAGTTATACTTCTAGACTATCTCCCCACTGTCCTCTGTCTTGGGCAGTGGGAATAAGAGGGACATTCAGATGGGGTTGTCTAATCTCCTCTTCCAAAAAGAGTGCTCGGTGAGTGAATAGGTGAGGTGTGTGTAGTTTATCCAAGATAACTTACAAAGTCAGGATTCAGTACAGCTATTTTCATTCCGGTGGGTCAGTTGTCACATCAGCGTGTCAGAAGTTTGAAATAATTGGCAATCTTAAGGTTTAAGGGTCTTGGACACTATACTACACTAAAGTCTGAATTTAATAAGTGATACTGTGCCGACTGAGTTAACCAGGCTCACATTTGTGTCTCAAACACTTGTACAGTTTTAGTAGTTGGATGAATACCACCAGCAGTAAGTTTACTTTCCTTTAAAATATGCATATGCAAGCCTGAAGTGGTTGGTGCAGGTTTGAAAATGTTATGCTGTGGTTATATTTGCTTCACTGCAACTCCATGCCCACCAAAGGACACTAGATGATCGTTGACCATCATGTTCTTGCCCTGTCATTACAGTTTTCACAGTTCATTTGTATTAATAATCTATATGTTAATTTACTGTTTTATTTGCCAGTCTGCACTTGGCCAGAGCAAAACTAACTGATTGTCTTTTAAAAGCCATATTTAAAATGAACAGTTTGCTGTGTGACTTGATAGTGTGCTTTACATGTTGGAGTATAATCAAAAAAGAAATGCCTATTTTGTTATTTTAGGATTTAAATAAATATGATAAGTAAATGTGGTAGTTTGCCTGTCTCATATGATCAGCTCTCAATCTTAAAGTGTCCGTTTGTTTAATATAAAAGACCTAAGTTTTCCGTGAAGCAATCTTCTCCATTGTATATTAAGACCTCATGTTATTGTATTGGGAACAGGAAGGTAGCCTGAACACGGAAGTGGCACAGATGTAATGAATGATAAGTAAAATTTGGCAAGGTGACATTTGAAAAAGGGCATTAAATATCTAAAGTAAAATTGTATGAAAACTGAATAAAAATAAATAAAATTGAATAAAAATGAATTTGATAAAATAAAAATTCAATAAAAGCATGTGGTCATGGGAATAAATAAGATCAGAAAAACAGCTTTCATTTGTCAAATGTGCAATTATGAAATGAATAGAAATATATTTTCAAATGCACAGTATTTCTCTTTATGATTCTTTAATGATTTGGGGATACAAATAACTGTGAATGAAGGTACTGCTGTGCCCTCATGAGTTGGTAACTTCTATTTGGTGACTTTACAAGAACTTAACCAATGTATTGTATAGAATTTGTTTTTGAATTTTAGTCAGAGAAGAAAATATTTCCAGAGTTACTGGACAATACTTTTTTTGGATTTTATTAGCCAGTGGCACTTGAGCACATAAAGACACTTAATTGATTTATTTAATTTTGCGAACATTCCTCACAAGACATATTTCTTATTGGATAATGAGTTTGGCAAACTTTGGTAATATTTAAACATGCAAGAATGTTTATTTTTGTCACAATAATTAAGATTTCTAAAAAACTTGGCAGATCGCAAAGCAATTCAGGTGCCTTTTAGAATGAAGAGCTGAAGTCATACATTTTGAAAAATTATTTGTGTAGTAGAAAGCAATCTTCTAATTGAACCCCTCCCACACACTTTTTTTTGCACTTGCTGTTGTGTTGAGTGTCGTATAAAACGTGAACTTATTCATTGGCAGTCTGCGGTAGATGAGGAATTTTTTTCCTCTGCAGTGATAACTGAGGTAGCTGATCCTCCATAGATCCCAAACTGGAGAACAGGTTTGATATGGATGAATTGTGGGAGAGTTCATAAAATATAATTTTGCCTTAAATTTTAGGGGTAACTTATCTCTACATTCAATACATTTTTCTCAGACTTCGATAAAGAAATGTTCCTGAACTTGGCATGTTGCAGATAAATTGACTGAAAACATAGTCCATGGTTTGACATTATTTTTCTTTATTTTGTGACATTCCCACATATAAATGCGATGTTATACTTTTTAGATTTTTTAGTCCTTCTGTAGGAAGAAATTTTTCCATTTTATTATAAAAGCATACTGTATTGTATGTTTTATTAGAGATGTTAAAAGAGTCAGAAGCCACAGTTAATAAATAACGAAAATTTCTGAAGATAGATAGATAGATAGAGAACACAAATATAAAACCATTGTGTGATCAGTGATGGATGTAAAGAAGAAACCACTGGGTTATCACTGACAGCAGTCATGCTCACACAAATACTTTTTCATGATGGGTCAATTTGGACTTGGCAGGTGCGGTGAGGGGGCCTTGTTACCAGCTGTTCCACAGTGTCATCTTAACCCTTAATATGCAAAAATGTACCAAAAATATATAATAATATTTTTATTTTTTACATCCATTCATCACCGTAAAGTAAAGATAGTAATACAATGTGAAAGTTATGAGAAGTTAGCCAACAATTTAAATAATCTAATATTTGCATATAATCAATTAATTTGATCTAAGCATTTGTGCAGATTGTTTTTCTTACATCCTACCTATTACCAATATTTCAGTTTTTGTAATTTTAACCCCCATTAGTTTCCTGTTGTTTTTCAGACTGAACTTTAGAAATATGCACATCCAGTCACTGAACTGTGACACTAAATATAATTTTTGTTAAAATATATTTCTTGCGCAAAGAAATATTTAACAAAGATGTTTTTTATAAGCAAAGAGTTGACATTTCAAAACCTGCATTTTAATTTTGATTTTATTTTTAACTATACCATTTGTTTTAAATTAAGACAAAACAATTACAATAATTATTTTTATAAAACATACATTTAAAGTTATTTTTAAGTTGGGATCATTAATTGAGTTAAACTAAAAACAGATACTGTATGTTTGCATGAATTAATGAAAGAATTATTGTGACCAATATATCTGTTGCAAATTACTTTATGCTAAAGTCATAGTCATTCCCTTAATGATCACTGATCTTTATGTCATTGTGATTATTTTTCCAGCATCTAACATTGTTTTTTTAACATAAGTCTAATCTTAGATTGACTGAAACTTGTATGTTATGTATATAGTGTTTTTTCTCTTGTAGACAGTGTGGATAGATAGAAATGTAGTGAATAATAATATACAGATAGACAGTTGGGTGTGATACATGTGATATGTTGGTGGAGGCTGCCACTGAGGAATTTTCTTTGTTTTATTTGTACCTTCTTCTAATTTTATATTATTTTATTATAGTATTTGTTTAACTCAAAAAATTAAGCACAAAAATACAAGTGATTTTTTACTGACAAATACATCTATTGATCAGTCTGCTAAATGAAAAATGGTCTACTAGAATGTTCTTCTATACCATGACCTAGACCTTGTATCTCTGATTTCAACAAATTGAGTTCACTATTTAACGATGAAGTAAACTCTTCAAAACAAGCAGTTTCAAGACTGTTGTATCATGAGAGAGCAGAAAGCAAGCACTTTGTTGCGCAACCAGAATTTGTTGTGCAGATTCTCTGAGCGTTAGATATGTACACTCTCCAGCAGTAGTCAGTTGAGATCCCTTAAACAGATAACAAATTCATTTGTTTAGTATGGTAGAAATTTGTGTTGAAAAAATTAAAGTGGCAATGCCCTCAAGGTAAAAAGTGGTTGGGGAGTGCTACAGCTGTGATATTTTACTTAAAGAACAGGCAACCTAGAAATATTTGTAGGAGCCAAAACTTTAGGGAGAATGACATGGATTGGGGTATGGGTGATTTGTAATGTGGTGATGCTATTCCTTTATAGGGTAGAGCTTACACCCTGTAGTGACTTGAGAGGCTGATGGGTAAACCCTTGATGGGGGGGTTAAGAGACCACTTCCTTCCTAGGCTATTTTAACTCAGAGTACAAAGTGGAAATAGTAGTTCTCTGGAGGGTGTATGGGTAGTGAAGAGATGAAATTTGAGCAATGGTAAAAAGAGTAATCAAGCAGGCTGTTTCCACTGTCTCTCACCCCATCAGTGCCTTCTAGGTAGTTCTTGGTTTGTGTTATGTATTATGGTCTGGTTTATTGTAAATCCAAATACCAATTATTTTAATTAAATTGATACAAGTTATTAAAAATAAATTTATTGTGTATGAAACTGCTGACAAATTCAAAAGTCAAAGTGGGAAACTATGAATACTGTATTATTGTTCCAAACTGCTGAATTAATCTAGCCTCTGAAAAAGTAGAAAATAGTACTTCATGCATAGACTTTGTATATAAAATATTTCTTAAAGCAGAAATATGCATTTACTAAACCTGTATCTGCATAGTACATAGGCTAACTAAAAAACTAGCAATGCCTGATGCTCTTTTCTTAAGTGTATATGCTTGTTCACAATCTTAAAACTAGGCAAAATAATTAAAATTAAGAACACTTCATTAAAAGTTATAGCTATTACGAATTTAGATCTCAAATCTGATTAAAGTCAGAATGAAATAGATAGATGTTTATTTAGAGTGTATTGGAGTATATACTGCCATAGGCTATTTAGTAGGGATGATGCATATGTATATGTTCTCACTGTGTTTCTCTCCCTTTCTCAAAACTCAATAAAAATAACGATTAAATAGTGAGAAGTGAAAGAAATTAAAGTAAAAGTAACTGGACTTCAAAAATATTTCAACAATCAATGACGCAAAAAAAGAATGCTGTATTCTATGTGATGCAATAAAAACCACAGTTTACTCAGTCCATTTAGCAGTAAGAGGATAACGAGAGAAATAACTGGGTAGCTTTTCAAACATTATGATTTATAGTGTAAACAAGCAAGACATTTCTGAGGAAGAGTGATTAACATGCCAGAGACTTGGCTTACTGGATTCAATTCCTGATTGCAGCAACAATATTTCAGCTTTAGCAAATGAGCAAGCAAACCAAAATTAAAAAAAAATCCTTTATAGCTTACTGCTGTAATTTACAAAAGCATCACTTACCACGTGCAAAAGCTGAATGTCCACACTCTGACGTTTTCATTCAAAACAAAAAAAAAATCACTTCATTTTTATCTCATTAAAGTTTAAAGAAAGTTTATTTAAACATGCTTCAACTGGTAGATGACTTTGTTAAAATGAAGCCAAAGCAAAATGAGAAGTGCAACCTTCTCTTATGACAGAGTCACCATGGTAACACCATTTCCGGCCGTTTGTCTTGTAATTCGTTAAATTACTAGGAGGAGGGAAAACAATTTGAAAATATTTAATGGAAAGTGAAAATGCTTTGATCAAATTATTTGTAACCTAATAAGTAAAAAGCTTTTGATTTGTGTGTGCTGTTCTGTGTTAATATTATTTTAAAAATATAGCTACAAAGTATTATCCATTTTTCTGTGTAATCTAACCATTCTAAGTTAAAGACTACATTGGAATTCCACATGTCTAGTGTATCACACACTCTTGGCCTTCTGCCTAATAAACAAGAAACCTCATAGTATCACCTTCTGTGAAAGTGCTTCATTGTTGACCCACAAACACTAAAAATGCTTTAGTGGTTGTGGTTCAGAGATCTAGGCTTAAGTGTAATAAATTATTATTATTATTATTATTATTATTATTATACATGTGCTCCAGCTTTTGAGTGAAAGAAAGTATCATTATGCTGCGGTGGGCTGGTGCCCTGCCCGGGGTTTGTTTCCTGCCTTGCGTCCTGTGTTGGCTGGGATTGGCTCAAGCAGATCCCCTTGTCCCTGTAATTAGGATATAGCGGGTTGGATAATGGATGGATGGAAGGATGGATGAATAAAAGTATCATTATGAGTAGAAGATGGTGTTTTTATTTTATAAAAAGGCTGCAGAGAATAAGGGATTGCAAAGTAGGAGAAACATTTCAGGTAGATAGAACTGTGGACAAAATGAAAGAATAGCATAGAGGAAAACTAAGTAGAATAACATTTTCAGACATGTTTGCTAAGAGGAAATGAGAAAGCTAACTGGATCATCCACTACAGCAACATGTTTTGTCTCTATTGTATGCTTATAGATATTTCTATTTACCATAGCCAGCAGGTGCTGCCATCTCATTGGTGCTTAAAAGAAATGATGCCAACTTTTTTGCCACTGATTTGACAACTTTAGGTGTTAATCAGTGAGTAACCAGTTACAATTTCAACCTGAAATGTAAAAAAATTGTTAAATGAAAAAAGTTCAATATGCATGAAATGCCAACAAAAGCATACAGTGCATTTTTCTTCCAAATGTACAGACATTTGTGATGTGATGTAAAGAAGTGACAGCAGAACAAGAAAAATCTATAATGGAGACAGGGAAAGAAAATCATGAATAATTACATTTTATCAAGTACAAAATTGCAACAGCATGCTGCCCAGAACAGACCAGACCACTCTTGTTACCAACAACTTCAGCCCCTTTTGGGTGAACTACCAAATGCTCCCAAGGCCAGTTAAGATGTATACTCCTTCCAGATTATCCTGCGTCTGCCCAGTGCATTAAGGTCCTGTTTCTGAAGCTGCCTTCTATGAGAAGTTACTTATTCCACTCCTTGACATATTCCTATTTGTAGTTAACATTACCCCTCCTTCCTGAGAACTACTAGATGACATACAATTTTCCCTTCATCATTAATCAAATGTTTGCCATCTCCAAATCATCTTACTGACGTTGCACAGAAGAACTCTTTCTTTATCTTGAAAGGTTTCCTTACCCTAGTCTCCATCAGCATGTCATACACTTAGTGTCTTGACTGACACTAACAACCTTTTGATCATAACTCCTTGCAGCTGCCACTTGATCAGGTATCCATACAGACTTTATTTCCGTGATGTCTCCAGAGTTACAGGATACACTCTTAATAGAGGTGAAAATGGAATGTTCCTAGGACATCCTCACTACTTATTCACCAAGCTCTCTATCCATCTGAGCCAGCTCAACACCAAGTGGTGATCAGTTGAAAATTCACCATCTCTTTTAAACCAAGGATGCAGAACATATGGCCTTATATCACAACAAAGTTGAACATTAACCATTGTCTGACGCTGCCCTAGTACCAGGTACACTTATGACCAATCTTGTGTTTAAATATACTGTACCTTATAGGGTGACAGAATATTAACTGTAACTGGTGAAAACATCCAGAAAAATAAGTGACTGCTGGAATTCAGTTTAAACGGGCCATTTCTTCCTTAATTATCTCTCCAAGTATCTCCATCATTTCCCACATGCATGTTGAAGTCACCCATAAGATATATAGGGTCCGTAAAAGGCACCTGTTTAATCACCAAATTCAATATATCTAAAAAGGCTCAATACTCTGAATAGGTGTTATATATGTTGTGATGAGTACCAATGGCTGTTACCCAGCCGAGACGCCAGCTGGATAGAAGGATCTGGGGAGAGAGCATCTACAAAGCACTACCTTCCTCAGGACGCTAGAGGGCAGCCTTCCTGGGCAGCTGTGGCACCACGGATTCCAGCAAGGCATGCTGGGAGTTGGAACCCAACGGGGCTGTGGGTTTCCATCACACCTGGGAGTAGTTCCAGTTAATTCTGATGAGCCACCTGGAGCACTCCCAGGTGTAACATAAAAGGAGCTGCCTCATTCCAGTCGGAGAGCCAGAGTCGTGAGGAAGAAGGACGAAGCTTGCCACTGGAGGAGTGGAGGCACAAAGGAGAGAGAGGGGGAGGGAGGGGGGAGAGAGAGAGAGCTGTAAACTGTTTTGGTGCATTGTACTGTGCTACTGTGGGGAACGAGGGAAAAGCTCTTCCCCACTTATAAATAAACATGTGCTGTGCTGGAACTCGTGTCTCTGCCTATCTGTGTCTGTGTTTGGGGAGCTGTATGCCCCCTGGTTTCCACAATGTACACAGGCAAACCTTTAGTCTGCAGGCTGTCATGATCTTGCTTAATAAATCTAAGCAAATCTTACTCAGAACAGGTACTCTGGAACCCATTCCTAGGGTCAAGCCTGGATTGGTTTTTATTGACAAGAGTTTAGTGGTCAGGTAGCTTAGTTGGACTCAGCTGCTTTATAGGTTTACCACCACCTCCATGGTAAAGTGTGTGGGTTGGATGCAAAGCTAGTCAGGGGACAAGCTAGAGTATGAACGACCCTAGTATAAAAGGCCTTGGCAATGGTTCTTGGGCACTAGAATGCAAAAAGTGCATATTTCAAGTGTAGCCTAATTCTAAATAAAAGCAAATGTGTGGAAAACTGTCCCTTAATACAGTTATAGATTATAATGAACATCAGAATAGGTTTATATTGACCTGGAAATGCATCTGTAGCATGGGAGGCATTTTCTGCACTCATGGTTCAGTCTGTTTAAGAACTGATGAGTTATACTGAATATGGCACCTGCTGTTTCACAATTTAGTGTTGTCTCCTTACTTAGAAGTTTACTATGATTCTTTTGTTATAGGTCATCCAGGAATTTCTAGGACTAGAAAATTATTTTTTGATATATAATAAAAATGTTGAATGTTGAATGTTTTCTAAAGATGTAACACAGTGTAAAAAAATGTAATAATTACTGGCTGAAAGATTTCCCATTATTTTTGTCAGTTCTAAAATGCACAAGAGCAAATTTTATATCACTGTTATTACTGGTATACTTCTGTTGTGATGTAAGATTTTGTATATAACTTGATAAATATTTTGTATGTCTTTATTTGTAATTTAGGCAAAGCAATGTAATTTAGTGTTACTTTGGTGAGAGGCATTCGTGTTTGCCCCCCCTTTACGACTGAGTCTCTTTGAATTTTAAGACAGAGTTGGGGGAAGGGGGTGCTTGATATGGGTGTTTCTCTGCTAGAGTCTTTCAACCCCCCCGCAAGGAAGCCAGGTTGCCTAACTGGCAAACTTTAGCTTAACAAATGGTTTTGGGGGATGGCAGGTATTAAGATGTTCTATTTCCCCACTGGTCTGAGGTATGCTTGTTTGGAATTGGCTTGTCTCAGAGGCCTTTAAGTACTATGATGCCCTATTGGCTCTAGGGGTTGGACAGAGAATCTATAAATCTACTTGTTCAACCACATTCTCTCTCTCTTACTAACCAACATATGATGAAGAAGTATCTCTCTCTTACTAACATCTGAAAGAAGCATCTCTTACTAACCTCTGATGATGAAGACAACACAATGGAGACCACAGCTTAGCAGCCATATTGGAACAGGCATATGGCCTGTTCTGAAGAAAGCTGAGCACCAATGATGCCTTAACTAGAGACATTTTAAATAACTACAATTCTGTGTGCCACCTGAAACTACACATCACCATTTAATCAGGTTGTATGGTTGCCAATATTCAAATGTACTTTGCATATTGTTATTATTTATGAATATTACCAAAAATACATTGTTTTATGTGTAACTTAGTTCCTGCTTGTCTTTTTACTACACCTAATTGTCTATAGATATAGAAGGAAAGGTGGGGATAAGTTATATACTATAATACCTTATAAACAGTTGTAAGTCTATGAGATTAGGCATTTTGACAAAGGCTACTTATTAATAATACAATAGGGGAAAGTGGACCAACATATTACTCTACCAAGATAAAACAACTTCTAATAGGTGGTTTCACCATAATTTGTTTGTTGTACCGTGGATTATAAGGGATATGGGCAGATGAATGATTCTGGGTACCACAGAACAATTTTGTTTGCACATTACTATGGCATGTGAAAACACTTTTAGCCAGTGTATGACAAAGCTGGTTTATTACTAATTACTTTTTTTTTGTTTTGCACTATATTTCTCCTTTACCTATGACATCATTCTGACTTTACATGGGTGTCATTTATAGAGCAACTATTATCATGTTTGAAACCAGTGTCATTATCAGTTACTGTTACCTGTTAACTTGGAACAGCTTATGTATAAGGTTGATATTTTCAAGGTACTGTGCCTAAATGTAGGCATACTAATAGAAAAACTGCCACTTAAAAAGTAAATATAATACCTTTAAGGTAGTTCCTAATTGTAATCTATTGAGTGACTGCATAAAACCAGACAAAGACCAGAAGTGAGCTAATTATCTTTTAATAATTTGGCGACATGCCAAATGCTTCAGTATTCTCCTTGTATACAGCGTGCCCCTCAAAGTATTCTTAAACCTGCTTAATTCAAATCAGGGTCACAATGGGCTGGAGTCTTTCCTCACAGGACTGGGCACAAAGCTTTAAACATCCCTTGACAGGGCGACAGTCCACTTCATGGCACAAACATGCACAACTTCCATTGGCACCAATTTAGAGTCATCAGTCACCATAGCATGTGTGCCTTTTAAAAAGTATGTGCCAAACCAAAATACTTAGAGAAAATCCTCATGCAGATACAGGGAAAAAGTGCAGACCCAATACAGACAACAACCAAGTGCCAGATTCAAACCCATGACTTGGGATCTATGAGGCCACAGTGTTACGCACTGCACCAAAAGTTGTAGAAATTTATTTCACATCATTCAACTTGAAGTTCCAGTTTGAGTTTTATGGGAGAGTAAAACGGTAAAAAAAAATGATGTCAAAATGCATTGTTTTTTTGTGGTACACTTTTTGTGTGCCGTAAGAATTCAAAACCTTACTACTTTCCTGATAAATATCAAAGAAAGAGCTACAACCATCTTGATAGAGCTACATTTTAAAGGCACAGGACAGAAAAAGTTAAAAAACAAAAAGAAGCACCACTAGTACAACATCTGATGATAAATTTAATTGTTGACATAAAATCTGATTAAGCAAAAAAATGAACAAACATTTTACTCTACTTTGAAAATTTAACACAATCGTGTTTTTCCTTCTTTAATCCAGTTCAGATTTCTTTGTAGCTTCTAAAACCAGTTTGCAGAAATATATAATATTTGGTACTGTAAAAATAATTTCACCCCTGTTACCTATGAGTTGTACATTGTAAGCCTTGTAAAGTAAACAATACCTTTTAATTGTAATAATGACAACATTCAGGCCTTTTCACTTTATTGTCCTTAAACTCTGTCCTTTGGCGACATTCTCCAGAAAGCCCTGTATTCTATGTGGCTTTTAAAGAATTTCTTGTAAATCCCAATAATACAGAGAGTCATCTTTAAAATAACTGCTAATTTATAATTTTTGGCTTGAGATACACTTGGATTATTATTTGGAATCCTTAGTTAATGGTCTTAAAAACAGTTTATTTTCCTCCTTCTCAAGAACACTACTTATCATTTGCTTAGTTTTATTTGTAAGTCTTACACTTTGGTATTGATTTGTCTAAACAGTTTCATGAACTGTCTTGCATATAGCTATAATTATAAACGCAAGAAATTTTCTTGCAGCTGTTGGGGTTTTTCCACTGATTTTGTATTTACCGTCTTCATGCTTTACAAATGGTTTAGGAGGAGACCTCCAACAAATGCAAATATAACTCTTCATTTTGGGTGCGTCATGCTAGTCAGTCATCCCAGGTATGCAAAGCTGCCATTAGTGTGTTTTTTTAGTCTCTTGTAATGGATTTGCCAGCTTTAGAATCTCTTGTGGCCATTATGTTTTTTTACTATTTTAGGAAATACTGAAAGTACATTTTTCAGAGGCTGTTCCTTCATTTTTGTTGCTGAGGAATGTTGTTTTGAAATATTATGTTGCAAGTATTGTTCACACACTTCTATGATAACAACTGCCTTAAAGTTTAGTTTTATTTTGTTTCTGGATAAAGTTTTAATGGACAGCATTCTAAGTAATACTATTATGTTGGCAAGGGTTTTTATTATGTGTAGTTGATGAAAATATAGATGGAAAGAAATTGTCCAAAAGCTAAGTATTATCACAAGAGCAGTTACAACAGTAATGTCTATACTTTAAAAAATTCAAGCTTAAGGTGTAACTTATAATTTTGTAAGTTTTATACAGGCAGCCCAGAAAATCATAATATGATTAGAATGTGGTGATTTAAAAATAAAATAAAATTAAGCATCTTTTCTGGTGTATTTGGACTTGATTCTTTTTCTTGAGACCTTTCAAAGACACTGCTACTGTTAACAGGAAAAATACTTTTTTGGTATACCACCCCAACTACAAACATCACTCCACTTTCCATCACAGAATATCTTCACTCTCTTGCAGTCTTTGTCGTTTTAATGTGCTTAGACTGCCTCTGCCTTTTAATGTCTCCAAAAAAATACTTTTCTATAAATTTTCTACTCATTGATTTTAGATAAACTGCATTAGTCTTTTGACTGCGCTAATCTTTGTCCTCTTTTTCCATCAAGATCACTATCAGTTTTCCTTCTATGCTAAAGAGGCTTCCTTAGAATTTAGAATTGTAGCCATTTTCCTGCACTTCTCCCATGTACCTCTCACCATTACCATAGATGCATTCACATTCACCATGCTACATAATAACAAAAAATGCTTAATTTTTGAAAACACTTCCACTGAGCTTGTTGGCTGTCTTTATATATAATTATTCCAATATCCCATGTATTGAACAGCTCATCCTGGCCAATTGTTCTTTTACATTCGTCCATTAGTTTGCCATCTTCTGAATTTATTTTAAGGCCTTTCCTTCCCAGAAAGTTTTTTTGAGTATCTTCTCTTTCATTACCATTGTGTTCATACAAGATTAGAGACAGTGAAGAGCATCCATAGCTATCCCTTACATATTTCAGATTATAAATTATTATAGGAGACAGCTATTATTTTGTATTCTATTAGGCCACTGTATAAAGATCTGTGTGTGATGTTTAACTAGGTAGTCTGTACTATGAGGTAATCTAATAAAGAAGACTCAGTTATTGAAAGTATGTATTGTAATAGTATTATTCTCTTTTTAAATGTTATGGTAGCCAGAACATAACACATATTACCATTTCCATCATTATCAATAATAGAGACAGAACAGAAGTCTCACCTTTCATTATTCTTTTCATTGTCATGACCACTGTTTTTGCTTCCTCACATATAATCAGTACTGTATTTTATTTTCTCAACACCCATTTAACCACCTGTCACAGCTCGAGTTACACAGCTTTTTTCTCCTTTTTCCCTCCACATTTAATTTCTGCTTATTCAATTACAATTTAATTGTAATGTTTTGTTCCAGATTTTCTTCACTAATTCATAGCCACTAGATTGAATTTTTTGTTTTGTTGTTTTTTTGATTATGAACACCTTTCTGCTTTCCTTTCTTCTCTTCCTGCAGTAGATGGAAAAATATAGGTTTTCTTTAATGTAACTCATTGTTTGCCTTAATTTTTATTGCTCCTTAAAATCTTCTCTTCCTCTCAAATACCTTTGCTATTTCACAATTTCCCCAGGATATATCTTGGTGACTTAACCAAAAGCTTCCTCACCCATGTTCAGTTTGAAATTCTTAATAGTTTCCCACTTCCAATTCACAGCACTTATGTAAGCAATGTCTCTGCAGACATACTTGTTGCACTTTTCTTGTTTAGCTTCTGGTGCTGTAAGCCTCTGAACATATGTCCTCTTACTTTTCCTTAGACTGCTCACCAAAAGATAATCTAACAACCAATTTTATGATGCATATTTTCTCAAAAAAGAAATGTCATACTTTTTACCAGGCATTATTTACTTTTCATTAACTCTAAGGCTATTGTACTTTTAAAACTTCCTTTGACTGCCATTTCCATTACATCACTGACCTCTGTCATACTATTAACTTATTGTATATTTCAGAACTGAGGCCTCCATGAACTTCATAAACATCACCACTGAATTCATCAAGTTTTTTCAAGTCAGTACCCCATACAATTGCTTATCGGTACAATTGCCAATAAAAAGTATCTTAGATGGTACTGCCTATCTGCATGAGATTTTGAGATCATTTGTAATTTTAAAGATGATTTTAGGTAATCAAAGCAATAAATTATACTCCTCGCTCCAACCATGTTATTTTTAGTTATTAGCATATGAGCTCATTATTGTCTTAGTTTTTCCTTGTACCTTCTGACACTCACACAGTAGAAATTGAAACCTTTATTTTCCTTTCCATCTATTTCTCATTTTAATACTAATTTCAGTATTTCACCAAATACCCAAAATTCCATTTTCAGTTTTTAAATTCTTCTCTAAACACCCTTATTTACTCACTGTAGTTGTAATCTATGTCCATCGTAACATTAGTGTCCCTTAGTTGTGGAGAAGCCAGGATCCGTAGCTTTCCTTCTATTATATGAAAGTATGTGGCACCCATCTGGGTACTTCAAGGGATTACCTGCTAAAGGCCAGCTCATGGCACTCGTAATAACAAGTAGTTGCCTAGTGCATATGCTTATAGGGAGTGAGAGGACACAGGCAGTTTAGAAAACTCTGTCAGTTTTTAAAGATGGATTTTTGAAAGGAACCCACTGTGATTGATTTAAGTTTTGAACCAAATGATCTTTTTTAGTCTATTTTGCAATTAAAAGAGTAATAATAATAATAAAAATGTTCTTAATGTTGTTTGAGCAGCGTTCATGTCACCCTGATTGACCAAGTGCCCAGCCTACTGGTGGAGCAGTATAGAGCAGTGGATCAACCTAAGAGAATTTAAAAAAAAAAACTTCAATTCTTTCATTTATTATTTTTTTACTGTTTATTACAAGCATAATTCATATTACATTTACAAATTTTTTTAAATGGTTATTATTTCTGCCTAACAGTTTCAGAGTCCTGAGCTCAAATTCAGGCCGGGGTACTGTCTGTGTGTAGTTTGCATATTTTCTGTTCATGCTTTGGTTTCTTCCAGTGAATGTGCTTGTGTGCAATGCAATGGTTTCCTGTGCAGGGTGGGCTACTGTCATGTCCCCACTCTTTCAGTAACATGTGCACAATATGTTTAGATTTAATTTTGATAGTGTATTATATTGTGGATTATTGTATTTTTAATTTATTGATATTGAAACAAAAGCAAAAGCCAGTAGTGCATTTCTGTGTGCCATTAATATTATGTTTAGGAAATCGTTATTTGATGAATTAAAATACTTTTTACATTTGATAAACAGTTCATTAGAACTATTTACAGTTTTACTGGTTAGTCAATGACCATGCACCAATAGCACTTGCTGAGGAGTGTGGAAAAAAAAGTTCTACTATTTCTTTAGCAAGCAGTACAGTAAACCCCCAAAATTCTCTGGGGTTACGTTCCTAGAGCACCTGCGAATTGTGAAAAACCGCAACTTTTGTATGTGGTAAAAAAAAAAAACTATTTTTATAGTTTAAACCCTAAATATGCCCCCAAAACACTTTAATTTCAAACTCAGCTTAATACATTACCTAAAAATAAAGAATGTAAAGGAAAACATGTATACTGTACAGTACTGTACTGCTATGTCTCCTGCAGTGCTAGAATGTAAAATACCGATGTTACTGCTATAGGTACTGTAATTCATGCAAGCATGTTTTCATTGTCAGAATCCTTAGAAGGTGCAGGGTGTTTTGGCAGCATCTTGGGGCTTTAACCCTTAAACTGCCACATACTTGGTGGTTAATGCATCCCTGGATGCCAAATACTTTTTTGCTGCACTTTAAGTAAACGTCACAAGTCACAAAGAAAAAGTGAAATTTTAATGGAACACATTTTTTTTCATGCAAAGAGCATCACAAGTACTGCAACACTGATCATTTTACACAGTGCTAATGAACTGTAAAAACTATTTAAAAAACTACTGGAACAATATGTACAAGGTGCAACTGACGCCATGGATGAAATTCAGTAAATCACTGAGCCAACTGCACTTGAACTGGCTGCACTCAAGCACACAGAGGTAAACGCTGATGCTTGCAGGCTAGTCTAGTGCAGTGGCTCAATCCCAGAGACAGTGAGGCTGCAGTGCTGCAGGGTGTCACGCTTGGGTCACAGAATTGCACAGAAACAATAGAGATTGTAGAGACAGGAACTTTATTCAAACACTTCAAACAAACATGTCTCTTTCAGAAGTAAAACAAGCTCAGTATGCAGTTAGTTCTCGATTAAAGAATAGACAAACATCATAGGGGAGCACAACCCCCAACAGGAGCAGAGGATGTCTGGGGGAGGAGAGAGAAACAAGGCAATCAGCCAAAAAGGACAGGTGCTGTTCAGTCTTTTAAGTATGCGTAGCATCACACAAGAAGCATATCATGCGACAGAGCAGCCGCAAGTAAGGGAGCAACATGAAAGTAGTCTATCAGCGTTTTTTAAGGGGGTTGCTCACAAGGGGCTGGCAGTGGTCATGAGCTAGCTGCTCAACGAATGTACGACACTGACTGATCAGCTCCTGCGTGCTTCCAAATGGCACTGGGAAATGACTATAGCCGGTTGTGTGCGGTTTAAGGGTTAAGAGGAACAAATGGAAAACACAAGAACACTCAGCTGGAGATGCATCACAGTCAATCAGCAGCAAGGAGAAATTAATAATGCTGTAGCAGTCCGGTGCTGCTAAGATTCACACCGTCGTGATTTAGTTATTTTTATGGTGGAGATTCCAGGACGCACCCAGCCTTGGCCCGACCCGCACGCACTCACAAACAGAGACAAAAACAAAGCAAACAGGTAATCAAACAGCAAATAAAGAATGTAATGAAAACAAATAAATGAAAACAATGATACCATCCCTGTTCCCCTTACGGCGATTACACATTAAATACAACAAAGCACAAACAAAACACGCACAGTAAATCATGAAAACGGCAAAGGATGAAATGTAATTATGAAAATAGATAGTCCAGAGATCTGCACGTTGAATGGGAATGTAAAGATAGTCCTACCGCTAGTTCCTGAAATAGTGAAGATGGGTGGACGGGTTCAGGAGCACTCCTTTCTTTGCAGGATGGCCATGAATCCACTTACAGTCCTCATGTACACAGGCAGATGGCAGACAATCCAGACGCCAACCATGAAATGATTCAGGATAAAATGAATAAGTACAGGTAACCCAACAGGTAGCAGACAGACAGGAACTTGAAACACAAATTACAAAAACTTTTTTTTTTGCTTTTGGTCACCGGCCCCTGACATTCTTTGACCCCAACAGCCCCAGCACCCTCGGCAGAAGACCAATCAGAGCCACTGCAGGGATTGCTGGGAGTTGCAGTTTGAAATTCTATTGGCTACTTTCACCATCCCAAGCCGCATTTTCCTCTACAGTTGCTTCCTGTTCTCTCTACAGTACAGTATTGCCACAAAAAAAGCCATAAAAATTGCAGAGGATATTTGCGGTTTCCGCTAACAATTATTAGATAGGTTCTAAGGAAAAATCCGCGAATGACTGAGGGCGCGAACTCTGAACCGCAACTTTGCGGGGGTCTACTGTATTCCAAAACAACAACAACAAGAGTAGTAACATTTATTTACAGTATATAGCACATTTTCATACAACAATGTAGCTCAAAGTGCTTTATAAAATGACATAGAGAAAGTTTCAAGAAAAGACCAGCCAGTCCCCACTGGGCATTCTACCTAACATAAATGTTCCTAAATTAAACTTTATTTTTCATGCATAACATGATAGTATTTGATGAAATTGGTCTTGTGGGCTGCTGAAACACTTATGGTGCAGATTGCCACCACAGAAGAACTGGAAAAGACAGCAGAGAATGGTGGGGATTAGTACAGATAGCAGATCCCTGAAGAATGTGATAATTCTATACCTGTATAGTCTATTAGGAATACAACTGAAATGTAGCCACGAAAAGTCAAATTAAAATAATTGTTTTTTCAGCAGCTTCTTTAAAAATGTTCCACAGTACTCGCCTGGCGAATTTCTGTTAGTGAAGTATTCCAGATTTTAGGTGTATAACAGCAAAAACAGCCGCCTCACCACTTCTTTTAGACTTGGCTCTTGGAATTAGAAGCAGACCTCAATTTGAAGATTGGAGTGTAGGGGGACAGGCATTCCAAAGTATTGGACAGAGCAAGATTATTTAATGCTTTATAAACAATTAATAGTGTTTTAAAGTCAATTCTGAACGACATAGGTAACCAATGTAACAACGCCAAAACTAGTGAGATGTGCCCAAATTTTCTTTTTTCTAGTTAAGATTCTGGCTGCTGCATTCTGCACTTAATTGTCCTAGTAATCTGAATAATATGCGATTAAATGTTTAGGTCAGAGGTAGTGATTACCCCTAAATTCTTTACCTCAGCTTTGATTTTTAAACCTAAGGGATCAAGTTTATTTTTAATGCCTTTGTTATATCCATGTTTGCTAATCACTAAGATTTCTGTTTTGTCTTTGTTTAGTTTGAGAAAGTTACTACTCATCCAATCGAAATACTGCTAAGACATTGGATCAGAGAGCCAAGAGTATCAGGGTCATCATATGCTATTGATAAATAAAGCTGTATGTTGTTTGCATAGCTGTGGTAGCTCACCTTGTGCTTTGAGATAATCTGACCTAATGGAAGCATGTAGATTTGAAAAGAGCAGCGGACCCAGAATGGATCCTTGTGATACACTATATACAATATCATGTATCTCTTAAGTATTTGTACAGTCACCACAAGTAACAAAGAATTTTCGACCAAGTACGACTGAAACCAATTTAAGATGCTGCTGGAGATGCCTACCCTTTGTCTAAGGAGATTTAAAAGAATACCAGTAACAGCGCAATGCACAATAATGTGCAGTGAATACACTCGACTCGAGGCTGATGCACTTGCTGCTTCCTGAGCAGCTCTTCTTTTCTCCACCCTAGCGGCCCGCTTCTTCTTTTCTTTCGTCTGCATCTTTTTGCATTAAAAGTAATTAAGTCAGTGTTTGTGTTGCAATTACTTAGTACGTTTTCTTTAATTTTTCACTTAAGCTGGCACTTAGGTCTTCAATCTGCCTCAAGAATTATTTAAGATATGAAGAGGTAGGGGAAGTGACGGTGAAGGTAGTAGGGATAAGAATGGCGCCCGAATGCATGCGCTGCACAGCTGCTGCCGAGAGTTGATTCTACAATAAAATAAAAATAAAAAGAGGAGTAATCTTGGAGGTCAATCATCACCTTGAAAGCGGATAGTAGACATCACATAGTATATATGTACCAAATTTCAGATCAATAGTTCAAACGGTTTGCGAGCAACAGGTGATTAAAATCCTGGACAGGCAAATGAACAGCCAAGGCAGCATATTAAGACTGCGGTCTATTTTGTCAAATGCTGCACTCAAGTGTAAGAGAACAAGAACAGCTACATGGCCTCTGTCTGCATTAACCTGCAAAGCATTTACTACTTTAACCAACACAGTTTCTATACAATGCTTTGTTCTAAAACTGGACTGAAACTTGTCAATAATATAATGCTTATTCAAGAAATCATTAAGGTATTTAATAACTGCTTTTCCTAGAATTTTACTTAAGAAAGGCTGGTTAGAAATAGGTCTAAAATTATCAAAGACAGAGGATTCGAGATTATTTTTCCTGAGTAGGGGTTTAACAACTTCAGTCTTTAGACAGTCAGGGAAGTCCCCCGTATCTAATGACGAGTTAACTATCAATAAGGACATCGGAGACTTCTTTAAAATAAGCTTGTTCGTACTGGGTCAAGGACACAGGTGGAGGGCTTCAGTTGAAAAACACATGTAATATATCTATACACAGAGGAACTAACTTGGAAACATATTCTTAATGCTCAAAAAAATTTATTGCATCATTTCTCAATGATTATTTAGTTATTTCGCAAAAATATTGCTTTCTAAATGCCAGTAGATCATGCAGCTAGTGAAATATTCATCATTTGTATAGTGGCAAGTAGGCAGTACATTTTTATACAACCTTTAACACATTATTAATTTGAATTAAGCAACTAACAGAAAACACCAGATAAACTGGCCACAAAACTAGATTAGGAATATAGAAAGAAACTCAGGCAGACTTTTTAGGTTTCATTTTAGTGATCAAGCCTTTATAAGGTATATTTCTTACAAGGTCTCCGTTTCTCATACAAATGCAATTCCCATGAGGATGTTCTGTTCACCTTTAGTCCTTGGAATGATGCCCAGAAAGTAACAGTAGTTAAACATTTCACACACTTAGCCAGTTTAAAAGGTTGAGTTTAGCTACATTCCAAGAGTCTAAAAGCAGTACTAGATGAGACATAGCAGCTTTTACAGTTGTAATTATTATAAAAAACTTTTTCATCCTTATTTTAAAAAAGTAAAATGTAACAATTATGTTATGCCCCCTATAGGGTGTATGCATGTAATTTTATCAAGATCAAAATCCTTTTGTGGTTTTAAGACAATGGACTAGTGATGCTTTGCCCTAACCTGATTCCAGTTAAATGGCCTTGTCATCTTGTAACTTTCATTCAGTTAACCTCTGTGATGTGCATTTTAAAAGTCATCAGTAGTTATCACTATAGATAAAGACTTTAACCATACTGCTTCTTATAGTAGCTCTGTACAGATTTTTCTTTTATTATTTTGTGAAAATAGTGTTTTTTCTCTATTTATTTATTACTATCTTTACATTAGGATAAATTGAATACTCACTGATTTCACTGTAAGATCAAGTCATAGGTGAGGACAAAAATAATTTAATTTAAAGTAGTTTAGCTTTTTTCAACTTTTGCTTGTCTAGTGACTATGAGTTTATTTTGCTCTTTTGTTTGGTTTCTGATCATTCATTATGTGGTGTAATGATTTCCTATTTACTTTTTGACTTGAAAGCTATTTGCTCTTTGAAGTCTTGCATTACTACAACAGAAATGTGCCATTTTAATCTGTTCTTTTGCTAGAAAAATCTTAATATGTTTAAGAAAACCTTATCTGAATTTATCAATGGATCAGGATTTTTTTTACATTTACTATGGCATGGCTCAAATTATGTATATTATACATAACTGTTGCTTATGGACATGTATACTGTAATAATCTTCACTAGTAAGAATTCAATTTTTAAGTTGGTTATAAATTCCTCTAGGCTGTTAATGCCCGAGTCTGCCAAAAGGAAACTTTAGAGAAACAGATGTTTGGATGAAGTTCTGTTAACACTTAGCATTTAAAATTAGTGAATGCAATAGTGTCATACAGTGAAAAGCTGTTCTGCGCTGTTGAACATTAAACATAAAACCTGTGAAATGACTTTGAGGTTTTTTTTCACGTCATTATTTACACAGTCGAAAGACATGTGATCCATTTTTATCCAGCATCACAATTAACAATGATTCAGATCAGAGTATCAGGGTGACATATTAGTGCTGGGCGGTATACCGGTTTATACCAAAAACCGTTTTTTATTTTTGTTATGATATGGATTTTTCTTATACCACAACACCGGTTTAAATAGCCTAAACAACGTTCGGAACGTGGCGCAGCGGGAAACTGTTTAAGGGGGGACCTTTTTCACTGCTGCACCGCTAAACACAAATGCAACGGAGTACATGCGTTGTGGAGGTATTGAACGGTGAAAATGGACAGAGAACATACTGAAACTGAAGATGTAGCAGACGATACAGTTGAACATGATGACACAGAAGAACTTTTGCCGAAAAAAGCTGTCTGTTGTCTGTAGATACTTTTGTTTTAAAAAGTCGCATGTGGACCATTATGTTCAAATGTCTGAATACTGTTTCTATATTACTGGATAATACTGCAAGCCAAGTTGTACTTCTTTTATTTTTTTCCAATACTGTGTAATGTACCTGGGTACTGTGTAATAGTGTGACGACATGTTGAATTTGTTCTCGACATTTCCACTTTAATCTCGACGCTTATGACGAGAATAAAGTCAACATTTCTACTTTATTCTCGCCATTTATGTTGAGATTAAAGTCGACACGTTGACTTTATTCTCGTAATTTGTCATTAAAGTAGAACATTGTAAACTAAACTTCATCTTAAAATGAATATTTAATTTACTAGATTTTATCAAACCCCATCACAGGTTATGTAGCACATTAAATGCTTTCTGTTAAGTGTTCCCCAAGCCATGTTAATCACTATGTGCTTCTTTAACTGACTTCCTCTTGCACTATTGGAGGCACAGGCAGCAATCACCACACAGAATACATTAATTTCATGATATTCCTGCTTCCTGAACATTTAGAATGCTAAGATAAATACTTGATATCATTTTCATGATGAAATACATTAAAGCATGTATTAATCATGTGGGGGCACGGTGGCATTGAGGGTGCACTGTTGCATCGCCGCAAGAGGGTTCCGGGTATTACCTGCCTTGAATTTGCATGTTTTTCTGGTGGATTTACTCGGTGTGCTTCAGTTTCCTTGCAAAGTCATGTAGGATGTGGGGTTTTGTTATGCTATTTTGACCCTGCTAGTGTATGTATTGCTCGTACTCACCATGCGATATGCTGGCGCCACGTTCAGGATTTGCTCCTGCCTCACACACAATGCTTGCTGGATGGGTGAAACCCTGAATGGATGGCATAATTAAACATGTATAACGAATATTTTCGTTCTGAACACTCTGTGGTCTAAGTTTATAACTAGGTTTAATTTATCGTGTGGTGATTGGTTATGTGGAGAGAGAAAAAGGAAAGATAGGAACTGTGGTTTTGGTATGTCAGACAGAGACATGCATGCATTAAAGAAAGCCCGCTCAGAAGAACATCCATTGAATTCTGTGTTCGTGTCTCCGACCACCAAATCACAGACCCAATATTTACACAATATTTAAGCTAAACCTGTGCGATACCCATTCATACATCCAGTTTTTTGGAGCCTCGTCACACCTGCCATAAAGTTCTCTACACTGAACGTACACTTGGGGACCCCTTACTGCGAGGGAGCAGCACTACCGTGCATGTTTTATACCTGCTTTAATGCATTTCATCATGAAAATGTATCTTAGCATTCTACATTTTCAGAGAGCAGGAATATCATGAAGTGAATGTATTCTGTGCGGCGATTGCTGCCGGCGCCTCCTCTTAGCGCAGAGGAAGTCAGTTTATGAAGCGCGTAGCGATTAACAACTGGGTCGGGAAACACTTAACACAAAGCATTTAATGTGCTACATTAACTTATGATGGGGTTTGAGAAAATCTAGTAAATTAAACATTTTATTTTAATTTAGTAAATTAAACAATTGATTTTAGGATGAAGTTTAGTTTATGACATTCTACAGTACTTTAAACTATGAGAATAAAGTGGAAATGTCGACTTTAATCTCGACATATAATTTTTTTTTTTTCTTCACTGTGTCCATATTTTTTTTTCTTCACCGTGGCCCTAATACACTTCCGTAGGGCTATACCACAAATAGCAATATAAATGCAAGTTGCAGTTTTATTATTTATGTGTATAGCTTAGCTTGAAACAAGGTCCATATTAATGCAGTTTGCCTTAATGATGGTTCAGTTGGTAAAGATGTCATCACCAAGTTGTACTTGTTTTATTTTATTTTAATTTGGTGAATACTGTGTAATGCACCTGGGCTTTGAAGTCGTGGAAGTAATAGTATTATTACTGGAAGCTGCACTATTATTTATTGTATTGTTATTATTTATTAGTTTAAATATTATGCATTTTAATGATGGTAAAGTTGTTTAAAAAGTCACTTTAATGTGTCAATGGACACAGATTGTTAACATTAACAAAGTGTAGTTGGTTTACAAAAAATATTTACTATTTATTCCTTTTCTAAGAACTGTTCAGTGCAATACAACTTTTGACAAGCACCTCTGGATATTTTACTAAGTCTAAATGCCTCTTTGGATGGTTGAAAATATGTTGTCAAAATTTTAGTTTAAGTTGTTTGCAAACTGTGATCAATAAAAAGGCTCTATAGTTTGACTGCATCTGTCATGCAATGTGATTCCTTCTCTTCATTAGTGCCACCCCCTTGAAAACACGTTATGGGGTCATGCAAACCTGTATTAATACTTGTGTGCACATTAAAATGTTTTTTTGTACAATTCTCATGACAGTGGAATAGGTTATTCTTAGCCAGTAATTGCAGTGGAAAATGTGGTTACCATCCACTCATGCATGGGGAAAAAAAATACAGTCCAATACTGTGAAACCGATATAATTTTGAAAAATACCGTGATATACAATTTTGGTCATACCGCCCAGCACTATGACATATCAATTAATTTTGTATGATTTGGGGTTAGTATAAATACTTTTTTTTAAATGTCCATTTAGTATTTTTATTTATAGGTCAGCTTTTACCAGTACCTGTTTTTTGCTTAATTATTTGAAAAACATGATGACAGATGGAGAGTCAAAAAGTTATATACCAAATTTCTTTTCAGTTTTGTTTTTCAGCGTGTGAATAACCTTTTCCTTTTTTCTTCAGTTTCAATTTGTTTCTTTGCTTAAAAAGCCAGAAAGAAGATAGCAGCATAAATGCAGACAGATTATTTAAAAAATCTTGGGCAAGAATCATAAGAAACTTTTGCTACTTTCTAATGTAACCTATCTTTTCTTTCAGCTTGGCTCCCATTTTTGCATTCTTTGTGCCGTTTTACCACTCCATTCCAAGGATACAAGTCACTCAACTTCTGGGACAATTTGCAGTAACCAACAAGTCCTTGGTCTATTTAATTGGCCTTCAGGTTAGTCTACCAATATGTGTCAGTACTTTTTTTGTCCACTCTATGAACAGTCTTTGTTAAAAAAAGGGACTTTTTTAATTTCTTACTTTGTCTTTTATTTTTCTTTTCTTCATTATGTAAAGCACTTTGAGCTACTTTTTTGTATGAAAATATGCTATATAAATACATGTTGTTGTTGTTGTTTTTTAATATTGTACTTTTTATTGATAAAAATGTGATTATGCTTAAACCCATACTTAGATGAAGCAGATTGTTTACTCTTTTTAACAGAAATCTCTGTTAAGAAAACCTTATTTTAGTATACAAGTTTAAAAGAACAATTCGCTTTATGAAGAATCCAAATGACTGACAGGAAATTGCTATATAGATTTTTATGCTGCAGCAATAAAATTCCGTTATGATTAAGATGCTAGCAAATTATTGTATAAAAATCATCTAAGCTGAAGGTGAGTTTTATGAAGAATGGGTTAGTCAGGGGCATGTAGCAAAACAGAACTGATTAGCTGAGTAACTTGTCAACCACTTCACAGAGTACCTTTGCATGCTGTGCAGTGTAGTAGAGGGGTCATTGTTATGAAACAGAAGGAGGAAATTGATGTATGTTCTCACAATGCCAAAACAAGTCGATGTAATATTGTCTGATTTTGTGGGTCTTTTAATCAGTATGAACTACACATTTAGCATCATAAAAATTGTGCAGGTGATCTTGTTGGCTGCAGCTTGGTCATCTGATCCATAAGTAATTCTTATAACGCTCACTGCATCATCATTTTTCAGTTCTTCATTACAATTTGCTCTGCAGTGGAAATTTTCTTGACTAGACAAAAATAAATCTCTGAATGCACATTGTTCAATAGTGTTACAAATTCAGTGATAACACAATACTTCAGTTTGAGTTTTTTGGCATCAATGTTGACGTGGTTCTGAAATAAGAAACACAGGTTACAAACCACAACTGCTTAGACATTTGTATTTCACATATTTTAGTACACAAATGTTGATCGTTAGCCACTTACAAATCCAGCACTATAGATAACCCCTTTCAGGTTCAAGCTCGGGGTCATTGATGTGTACAAGACCTTTTGATAAGCAAATAGGAAATATTTGTCCCATTTTAATTTTGGGCACAAATTGGTACCCAATTTTATTTCTATGTTTTAAATGTCACAGGACATTTGGATTTAACTTCAGAGGAATTATAATATTCACAATCATGATAAAAGTATTTGTTTGTGATTGCTGATTAATTTAGATTATCAGGAAGATCCTCTACTATACATATACTTTATTTTTCTAATGTAATATATATTTAAAGGAAAGAATAAGTAAGTGAAAGAATACCCATCTACTTATATGAAATACCAAATGAGAGCTCAAATCATAGCTCATCAAATCAGAGATTTTTTTTCCCTCTCTTGAAAGTGCCTATTGTTGTGGGTTAAATATATTCAGGAAGCCACTGAAACTGCTCATCCAGTGCCATATATCATATTCATGTTTGTGGAACAGACTTTCGGCAAGGGAAAATAAAACTGTTATGATCCAGAACCCTGAAGTACAATGTAAAACTGTTTTATGTATGCAAGCGCCTTGAGCATGGGAAAGGTGCTATATAGATAAAATGTATTATAATTATTATTACATGTATTAAGAGCTCTCAATTACAAAACAACCCCTTTCTAGATATGGTCATCTTTTGGGTTTAATATCCAATGTTGTGATGGAATACAATAACTTCATCTTTGTAAATAGTGAGCAGAAACATAAGACCTGAGAGCCATTCTTGTCCACATAGATTTCTGAGTTTGGACATAACACTAAGCTTGAAAAAACTTTGTTCAGCAGTTGCTGGTGATACAGACAAAGATTTTCAGAAATTGAGGCAGTGTTGGAGTTGATAGGCAGAAAATTATGTGTGCTGTGAAAATGCATTTTATAAATTTCTAATAACTTTTGAAAGTAGGGTGTAGCTGATAACTGTAACAAGCTTGGTAGAAAAGTTGCTGTTGCATGGACATTACAGCTGCCTCCATGTCATAATGTAATACAAACCAATGTAATCTGCAACCAAATACTGCAAGTATTTAAAATAATTAATATTGTATTATACATATCACAAGTAGCAGCGGACTGCATGATAACGTGCAGTGAATACACTTGACTTATTGTTTTCATACTCTCTCTGTACGTTTAGCATTCATTTGCTCAGAGGTTGATGTGCTTGCTGCCCACAGTAGTAACGAGATTTTTATAGACTGCCTTATAGGGAAACTGTTGGGACCATAAAAATACTTCCTTGTAATGAAAATTTTGTTGTAGTGGAATTTGACCTGTGTGTGTGTGTGTGTATATATATATATATATATATATATATATATATATATATATATATATATATATATATATATATATTGTGGGGAGCAGCCCGGACACAGACAGGCAGACATCGTTAAAGCACCACAACACATTAATTTACAAATACAGTCGACCCTCGTTTATCGCGGTTAATCAGTTCCAGACTGTACCGCGATAAATTAATTTCCGTGAAGTAGGAATCTTTATTTATAAATTGAATATTTTCACAGTTAGAGCACAGAAAACCTGTTTACAACCTTCTAAATACGTTTTTTAACATTATTAGAGCCCTCTAGACATGAAATAACACCCTTGTGGAGACGGGGACTTTTAAACACTGCAAACAAACATTTGTCTCTTTTTCAAAAGTTTAATCTGTGCTCCATGACAAGACAGAGATGATAGTTCCGTCTCACAATTAAAAGAATGCAAACATATGTTCCTCTTCAAAGGAGTGTGCATCAGGAGCAGATAATGTCAGAGAGGGAGAGAGACAGAGACAGAAAAGCAAACAATCAAAATTCAATAGGTGCTGTTTGGCTTTTAAGTATGCGAAGCACCGCCCGACAAAGCAGCTGTAAGGAAGGGAACAATGTGAAGGTAGTCTTTCAGCATTTTTTAGAGGAGCGTCCGTATCCTCTAGGCCAGTGTGCGAACAGCCCCTTTGCTCATACCCTCTCCGTCAGGAGCAGAGAATGTCAGAGAGAGAGAGAGAGAGAGAAAAAGGCAAACAATCAAAAATCAATAGATGCTATTCGGGCTTTCAAGTATGCGAAGCATCGAGCGGGAAGCATATCATATATCATTAAGGAGTTTTATTTAATACATAATACGTGCTCTGATTGGGTAGCTTCTCAGCCATCCGCCAAGAGCGACCCTTGTATGAAATCAACTGGGCAAACCAACTGAGAAAGCATGTACCATAAATTAAAAGACCCATTGTCTGCAGAAATCCGCGAACTAGCGAAAAATCCGTGATATATATTTAGATATGCTTACATATAAAATCCGCGATAGAGTGATGCCGTGAAAGTCGAAGCGCGATATAGCGAGGGATCACTGTATATACAACTGTGAACACACACAACCCAGTGCCACAGCACCAATCACCCCAAAGTCCAGGCCTCTCCAGCACAATACCTTTGCCTCTTCAGGTCCGCCTCCACTCCTTTCCACCAAGACTTCATCCTTCTTCCACCCGACTCCAGCCTTCGAATGGAGGGAGGCGACCCCTATTATAATCACCCGGATGTGCTCCAGATGTCTTCCGATAAGCTTCCGCCGGCACTCCCCAGTGTGGCGGAAGTACCAGCTCTGCACCTGGAAGCACTCTGGGTGTCCCTGGTCCTCTTCCCCCCAGCACTTCCGGATGTAGCGGAA
>NC_041397.2:172088679-172143679 GCF_900747795.2 Erpetoichthys calabaricus
CTAATGCGATCTTTACTATCCTTGTTTTGAGACTTTCAAATTTTCATACTTCCATTATCTCTAACCTACTCTGCATGTGTACAGCGCAACAATTCTTTATGACGTTCTACTTTGTCATCTACTCTTTGTCCGTTATTTCCGGCCCCGGACGTGGTTAAATTTCTTTTTCGCGGGACATATATAGTATATAAAATAAATATATATATATAAAACAAATATAAATATACCCTGTATATGTTACCGGCAATGTATGAAATGAAGGCATTGTATAGAATGCCTAGGCAATATATAGAATGCGAAAATTGGACGTCAAAGTATGAAACAATTAACATTTCACACATTTCCTAGGCATTCTATGCAATGCCAAAACACAAACCGGCAAAGTATAAAATACTCCCGCTAATGACGTTTCTAATGTCACTTGACTTTCAACGCTTGCCTCAGAAAGAGAATTCCCCATTTGCATTTCAGTGCAATTTAAAATGAAGCTTTTTCCTTCCTTGTTGCAACAAGTAGGTTCATATTTTATTTTCTGTTGTTTTCCTCAATAAGAAAGTCCTATACTTTATTTTGTATTTCTTTCTTTTTCATATATGTCTTTTCAATAAAAGCCTTTTCATGACTCTCTTTTAATACTTTGCCTAAATAGCATTTGTCATTCTATATAATGCCTAGGTATTACATACAATGTCTAGGGAAAGTATATATAATATTAAAATAATTTGGATATTTCATACTTTGCCCAAATACGCCAGGCATTCTATATATTGCCTAGGCATTCTATACAATGTCTGCATTTCATACATTCCCGGTAACATACACATAGATAGATATACAAAAATACATAAAAATAATTTCCTTCATACTTCCAAAACAAGCTATTGTGATGACAATAAACTTAATATCCTCTTCATCTGTAAAAAGTTTTTCTGAGGTCTGGATCCTCACCTTCTTCCTCCACACTAAATGGAGACAATGAAGATAGCTATTTCTACTACTGATTAGCATAGCACAGAATGATTTGATTTCTGAGCATATTGTGGAACAATTGCTTATATCATGATGCCCGAACTGCTGCATGTTAAATTCTTCACATTTATTTTAAAAAAGTTCCTTAAAATACCTCCAAAATAATCACCTTTTCTGATTCAACATTCATTACAGTTCATACATAACCAATCAGTGTTTGTAGTGTCAGAAGTATCTAGTGTGTATTGAAGTGTGTCTCTTTAAACTAGAATATGGGGTCAACAAATACCTGTTGTCCACTATGGCTTTACCATCTATGCTTATTTGTCCACACAATTCGCTAAGGTGACTCTCCCACCTTCAAAAAAGACTCTTCAGCTGCTTCTTCTATCTCTCTGGGTGGCAAGGTAGTGCAGCTACTACCTCACACATCCAGCAAACTGGTTGCTTTCTGTGTGCAGTTGCACATGTTCCCTGTGTCTTTATGGGTTTCCTCCCAAAACCCAATAACATGACATGTAGAGTATGTGTTAGCTTGAAATCGACAATGTACAGAATGTGTGAGTAAGCATATACTTGATTTGGGTCTGAGATACAGTTGCTCACCACCCAGTGCTGCTTAAATCTTACCTGGATTAAATGGATTGCAGAATGTGTGGTAGGTTGTGTCAAGTCTCAGGCTGTAGTATTTGCCCCTTGAAACATTACTCCAGTTGCACTCAAGACTCCAGCCTTTAAAGACAAAACTGGGGTTACTTGTATTTCAGTCTCTAGAGTCACTTTTATGTTTTGGGCCAAACCTGCCTGGAAAATTACCGATATCTCAGCAGTACCAATCCCTTTTTACTCAAAATTAGCTTAAATGACTTAAATCAGGTCTACTCGTATTCACACAGAGAGAGACCCCCAACCAAACCCCCACTCACTCCCAGATTATTTCAACCTGCCTTCTCTCTGTGACCTCTAGGTGAACTTAATGAGTTTGCATAAGGTGTTTAGCTTAATTAAGTGTTTCTGTGTTAATGATGATGCACTAAGTTGAGCTGTTTTGATTTTAGGAAATGGCATCTTCAGCTTTTGCAGCACTTTCAGTGTATGTGAAGCCTTCCTGTTTCAGTGCTTTATGAAATGATACTGTAGAAAAGTGAAAGTAGGTTGTTTGTAAAATGTACTCAACTTGAGTGGGAAAAGTTGGTTTGATATAATAAATAATGAATCTTTAATTCATATTTCTTATGTGCCTACTTACTTAACTTAATCATTCCTGATTTCACTGAGCAATGCTGCTGTTAATTGTTAAAAAAAAATATAAAGTGAGGTGACAAAGTAACTCCTGTTATTTAAATTAGATCAACACCCTTCTCTGATTCTGTGATAAAAATGAATGTGTATAGATGTGAATGGACTTGATTAGGTAGAAAGGAAAATTCCTTAGAAAAGGTCAAAGAGTAGGAATTACCTTTTTGTATTAGAACTCTCAGTCTTATGACAAAGCTTTATATGTTTAATCTGCATCACTAAAAAAGTCCCCTGGATGCAAATCATGCATTTTAGTCACTTACAGAGAAAAGGCAAGATAAAGATAAAATACCGGTGAGCTGCTTATCAACATTTGGGTAGGATTAGTCATTTTACTAACATTTAGAATATATAGGATATAAATCTCACAAGACTATGGAAATGAACATTTTCAGTAATACAGTATGCTAATTTTGTGTCATATTCAGTAATCAGTGTATAGCATGCATGTAACTGTACATGCACTTTCTAAAAATTAATGTTTGTGTGTGTGTCTATATATACACACAGCCACACACATACACACTCACACACAAAGTCTTTCCAAAAGGACACCACATTATTTTTAGAAAAAACATTTAATAATATACTTGCAACTTATCTCCTTCAAAGTATTCCCCTCCTCTATTTTATACGCCGCTCCTAGATCTGGAAGTCATTCTGTGGAATGTCTAATAGGTCCTGTGGTGAATTTTGTGTCATTTCAAATCCGCAACCTTTCAAGAGTGAATTTCAACTTCAGGAACAAAAAAAAGTCTACAGGAGCTGTACATTCACATTTCATCACCAGTAGTGTTGATCAGGGAATTTTGTCAAAGTGTTATTCACAGTAAATTTGCCACATTCGCGTTCACCTTTGTTCATCAAATTATTTACTGATAATTTGGCCAGTCTAGAAGAAGTTTTTTCCCCAGCGCCACATAATGCTTTATGAGGCTAGCAAGGCCTGGAGCTGTAACAGCCAACATTCGATGGGACCACACCCCAGGTATATAATGTTGATCATTTGCATTACAGACTCTGTGGAACTTTGTTAGTGGTAGAATAGATAAGTAAATAATGCAGGTTCTCAAAATTTTATTTTTATGAAACATACAGAAAATAATTATGAGTTATCTCTGCCTGTTGCTACATGTGCAGGTCAATCTTCGAGTACCACGTCAGTATAAGAGAAGGAGGCGCTTGCCCTTTGCATACATAATAAGCCACATGGAGATAAAAAACAAACCTTGAAAGAGCCAGACACCCTACACCCCGCCAAGCACAGGAGACGCTATGATATAATAATAACAAAAAATGTATTACTATTTACAAGATGATTCTATCTTTTTGATAGAAGAAAAAGTGCAAAGCACCAGACCAGACACTTTGGAGAGCCTTCAGTGCAACTTCAAAAACAGAATGAGCCAGGAGCTTGACTCAATCATGACACTCGCTTTTAAATTTTCCTCATTTTTTTTTTTCATTTCTGCTTTGTTTTGACCAAATATATCATTGAGAGTCTCTGACTGCATTCTTTCTTCTTTAATCTCATAGAGGCAAGGTGGTACAGTGGTTGGCACTACTACTGCACAGCTCAAGTCAGTTTTTTGACCTCAATAATCAGATCAGTATACATAGTTAGCAGATTTTTTCCTAACCCTCAGGGAGACTTTAAAGGTGATTGCACCATTATATTCCAGTCAAATCTAGTTCAGTTAGTCCTTCCACATTGACTTCAAAGCCTTTCTCCGAATTTGGAGATATTCACAAACACTTCTGTGATTTCTCCAAACTCAAGGCGAACCAAACAACATGGAGTTCGCTCATCACTAATCACAAGTTATTGACATGTTTCAGAAAGTTTTCATTGGGTTTGGAACAATATAGCAATTCTTTACCGAGTGAAACACGGTTTGGTTTTTGTTCATTTGTCAGAAGATGTGGCACAAACACAATGCATCTACAGTTTTTTCAGTCAAAATTGTGTAACATTGTCTTTCACTTTTTCTTCCTTTTCAGCAACTTCTTGGACAGTTTGGCGATAATTTTCACAAATCAAAGTACATACTTTCTCACCATCTATTTTTGAGATTGTCTGCCCAATTTGAAACAAATCATCTGCCCGTTACGAAATGTTGGTATCATTCATAACATTTTGTGCAGCTTAAATAATCCTCTCCATAAGCTTGATGCAACATCTAAAAAAATCTCTGTAAAAGTTTTTGCCAATTTCACACAGAATTTCATGGAAACACGTCGCTCTTCAAGATTATTTATATTTTAACTTGCAAAAACAGCAAAAGGCACAAGAGGCAAGTTCACTTTGCTGCATGTACCTAAAACTAATTGATGTGCAGTGATCGAGCAAGCTGAGATTTTGAACATCAAGATTGTTACTACGTGTGAGTAATAATCATTTGGTTTCTCCTTTACAGAGTGAATGCTAATTTTATCAAAAGTTGAATTTCAATGTTCACTCTCTGTAAAAGGCAGGCTTCTGTTTTCTCTCTCTTAGTCTTTTCCATGCAGACAATGAGCTCCGCCTAACTTCCTTTAGGGTTTACTTACTACCTTGTCTTGATCTCCACCAGACATCTGGTTCAGTAGACGTTGATAGGGATTTGTCGATTCTTGGAAAATCTCTCAGGCAGGTCTCTTGAAGGTAGTGAATTCAGGGTGCAAGTACAGTACTAAATGTTCCTTTAGTTCTTCTTTATTATTTTTCTATTTGCCAGCAAATATAATGCCACTTTAGAAAGTTCATTTACAATACCCTATGCTTAGATGTTAAGAGCAGAACACAATAAGTATTTTGCAAAGGTGTAAAACTTTTGGCCATTCCATGAAAAAAACAGAATGGGAACAGACGAATGCAAAAAAAAAAAGAAAAAAAAACTTTAGATTGTTTCAGACATCTATTTTATCACAACTGAATACAAGTTTTAGATCTGACATGAAATTGAACAAATGAGGGTATAGCATTGTTTTTGATCTTAGTGACTTCTAATAATAAATTGTCTTTTTATGTGCAGCATTTTCCAGGTATGCTTCATTGCTTAAAGTCAAATGACTCTTCATGTCATGTGTTTGTGGGCTGATAGGTAAATGTTTTAAGATCACTGTGCCTTATCTGCTTTTGATCTAAAAACAGAACAAATGCTCAGCACCCTGATGACTGTATGAGAATATCGAGACCAAAGCAGTGAGGGGTTTTTATAGCTCTGTTGATAAGGCACAGCAAATTGTGCTATGCATGATTTAAGATATGATATACTTTGCTTTCTAGTCAAATGTTAGCCTCTGAAATTGCTTAGAACAATTGTTTTTTCACTCTTAATTTAAAATGACTTAAAACGTTAATAAATTCTTAAGAGATAGCTAAAATGTTAACTTTACATAAGTGAGGAAAGTTAGAGTGAGACTGACAGAGCAGCTGATAATCTCAGAAGGCTTTTGGAAAAGGAAAAAAAAGATGTAAATAGTGAGAGAGAGAGAGAGAGAGAGAGATTCAAGTCACTTCAGGGATATCTCCATGTGTTGGTCCTAAGTCTCATTACACCATCACCTTCATGAGCAGGAACAGGCATCAAAATTTCATCTGTTTTTTTGCAGATACTGTTGTGATGATATTGTTGATACTAAAGACTGTCATCTCAAAAGGACTCCTGCACAATTCCCTTAATGTTCTCATAAAGGGTAATTTACATATCCCTTGGCTTCTCAGGATGATATGGTCTTTGGAGCCTATAAACACTTGTTTTCCCCAAGTTTATCACTTACTCGGCAGCAGAGTAATCAAATATCATTACTTGTGTGGTGACGTTGTGTTCAGTGAGACGGCACGTTCAGATGTAAATAACACTCCACACACTGACATTGAAGCTGGGGGAAATGCCATCATGGCTACATTTTTGGAGATATGAAGAAATATGTATCTGAACAAGTTATTGCTGTTAGGTATGTCATGCAACTGAGAAGTCAAGAAATTTAAGTGTAGCTCTGTCTTGATGTGAACAAGGTCAAAGAGGAACCAAAGTAGCCCTGTTGAGGATGTTGGTTGATATATACATTTGAAACAATGGTGAACTGTTACTACAGTAGACTCTCCATTATCTGGAACTCAAGCAACTGGCAAAAAAAATCAAAGAAATAATTCGTAAAATAGATTTTGCAGAATTGTACGTTTAAACTTGCTGCACTGTGCACCCCATGTGTATGGCCACGTCTCACACACCACATGCTTGTGTACCTCTCCCATGTGTGTAATTATTCGATCTAACCTCATCTACACTTTCTTTGTCTATAATATGTTCGGGTTGGTATTTTTTGATTTAAAATATTGAGAGTAAGTGTTCATATTCAAGTGGCTGGCTTACTCAATTCAAGATTCTCCATGGCATTCATAAGTTAGACTTATCATATGAGCATAAATCTGTTGAGTTTGAAGCCGCAAATTTATTTCATAATGTGTTCAGTGAATTGGTTGAAGAAAATGGCTTGAATGCAATGCAGATGAGACTGGGTTAATGTGGAAGAGTTTGGCCAATTGAACTTTGGCTGGTGGTAATGAAAAGGTAGCTCACTGGTTCAAACTAAATAAACCGCGTATAACTGTGCTTATAGTACAGTATATGTGCAAACACATCAAGCATAAGGCAAAGTTATGTGTGATAGGCAAATTTGCCAATCCATAGTGCCTTAAAGGCATAACTAACCTCCCTGTGGTTTACCATCCACAAAGGAACAGCTGGACACTGAAATTTTTACTTACTGGTTCCACTATTCGTTTGTTCCCAGTGTCAAAGAAAATTTAAGAAAGAAAGGAATGTCAGAAGATAATAAAGTTCTGTTGCTCCTGGATAATTGTCACACACATCCTCACAAATCTAGCAGCCGCTACACAGACGCATTCAGCACTACAATCTGATGCTGATATATCACTTTCATTTTCCATCTCCAGATTACTTGCATCAGAATTGATGTGGGATAAGTCAGAGTCCGATTCAGTAATAATACTCCTCAGATCCACATTTAGTTCCGGCAGCTGGTAGCTGCTCTGCTGCGTATTCCTGCTGGCTGCCAAAAAAATATCCAGCCCCGAAAGAGTTAATTTTCTTTTAATTACTGTGGACTACACAGTCTTATTTTAATAGTAACTCTCAAGCAACCAGACACTACACTTATCTGGCATCTACCAATCCCCGTGGGTGCTGGTTAACACTAGAATTACCAGAGCCTACGAAAAAACTCGTAAATCCGTCCCACCTTAAATCCCTTCACACCTTTTTTGTCTTGTAAATGTGTCGATAAGACCAAGCAGCAAGCAGCCTGTTATACCATCCCCCCCACCGCCTCAGAACAGGCAAGAAGTTCTCCCAGTTCCTGCCTTGATTGATTATCTGGGAGTGAGCTACATAGAATGGTAAGGGGAAATAATTTGATGTTTTTTGTGTCTACAACAATCTATGTAAACACATCGTTAAAACAGAAACGTTTTTCATGTTTTAGTAATAAATTACAAAATGTAGACATGAACTGTATAATGTGTGAAGGCTGATGGCCAAATATCAAATAAACACTTTCACAAAAGGTACACGTATAATACGACCGCTTCTGTGGTGCTGTGGTTAGAACTGCCGACTTATAATCCAGAGGTCATGAGTTCGAAACCAGCTCCCCCGCAAATTTACCGTTTTGAGTAGAGAGCTACTCTTATCTATACTAATAAAAGGCAAAGCCCTCACCGACTCACTCACTCACTCACTCACTCATCACTAATTCTCCAACTTCCCGTGTAGGTGGAAGGCTGAAATTTGGCAGGCTCATTCCTTACAGCTTACTTACGAAAGGTAGGCAGGTTTCATTTCGAAATTCTACGCGTAATGGTCATAACTGGAACCTCTTTTTTGTCCATATACTGTAATAGACTGCAGCTCGATGGCCTTGGGAGGCGGAGTTGCGTATCGTGTCATCACGCCTCCCACGTAATCACGTGAACTGACTGTGAACGCAGTACGTAGAAAACAAGGAAGAGCCCCAAAGAGCGCTGAAGAAAACATTCATTACACAATTGAGAAGGCAGCGAAACAATAAGAAGCGAGCGAGTGACGCATACAGGCATATTCATAAGTGTAGCTACTGCGGAAAGAAAGCACGGTGTAAACCGTAAGTTTAAATTAAGTTTATAGAAACGCTCCCGCTGCCGTTTGCAATACCATATTCGCGACATACAAGTTTAATGAGAAGACACGAGGTATAAACGAGACTTTGGATCACTTTGTAACAGAGTTAAAATTGCTGTAGCGAGAAACTTTGAAGTGCCGGGTCTTAGCTAACATTAAATACATCCGTGGACATCGCAACATCACACAAGAGAGCGGCTCACGTGAAGTGACTGAACGCAGCACGAGTGATCACTCATTACACAATTGAGAAGGCAGCGAAACAATAAGAAGCGAGCGAGTGACGCATACAAGCATATTCATAAGTGCAGCTACTGCGAAAACAAAGCACGGTGTAAACCGTAAGTTTAAATTAAGTTTATAAAAACGCTCCCGCTGCCGTTTGCAATACCATATTCGCGACATACAAGTTTAATGAGAAGACACGACGTATAAACAAGACTTTGGATCACTTTGTAACAGAGTTAAAATTGCTGTAGTGAGAAACCTTTAACACTAGAATTACCAGAGCCTACGAAAAAACTCGTATATCCGGCCAACCTTAAATCGCTTCTTAAATCCGTTCACACCTCTCCGCCAGCATCCTTTGTCCTCTAAATGTGCTGATAAAAGACAAGCTGCCAGCAGCCGGCTATTCCATCCCCCCACCGACTTAGAACGTGAGCGAAGTTTTCCCAGCTCACGCCTTGATTGATTATGTGGGAGTGAAGTGGAGTTTTACAGTGGAAATAAGAGATCATTATTCTAAAGTAATCTGTGTAAACACATTGTTAAAACAGAAACTTTTTCATATTTTAGTAATAAATGTTACAAAATGTAGTAGGCATAAACTATAGAATATATAAAGCCCAAGTTCCAAAGATCAAATAAACACTTTCACAAAAGCTTCAAGACTGATTCAACAGCTTCTGTGGCGTAGCGCGTTAAGATTTGCCTCTTAGCGCAGAGCAGCTTTTCCTTGCCTCACAGACCTGAGTTCGATTCCCCGCTGGGGATGAAGTGTTGCTTTTTTTTTCTTTTCTTTTAAACCTCAAACGGACATAAAATTTATACATTGGTATGCACTGTCAGTTACTGAGATCGTTATATTTTCATGTGGGATGCTCCTTTTCAAATATTTTTTTAACAATTGAGACTGCAATTAACAGGAACAACTGTCCTTATAACTTATTTTTAAGATCCATAACACACAGACAGACAGAGCACTGCGTAATAGAGAGACAGACAGGCAGAGAAGTCACTAGATATAGAAATAAACAGGGAAGCCACGTGTACTGAAAGAAAAAAAGAACAACATGTGCGTTGTCCCAGCTGCACTGAATAAGCGCAGGCGCTCTAACATCACCCCTCCCCCGATCTTACTTAGAGAGTCAGGGACAACGCACATGTTGTTCTTTTTTTCTTTCAGTACACGTGGCTTCCCTGTAATATCTATAATAATAAAAGGCAAAGCCCTCACTGACTGACTCACTGACTCACTCATCACTAATTCTCCAACTTCCCGTGTAGGTGGAAGGCTGAAATTTGGCAGGCTCATTCCTTACAGCTTACTTACAAAAGTTAGGCAGGTTTCATTTCGAAATTCAAAGCGTAATGGTCATAACTGGAACATATTTTTTGTCCATACACTGTAATGGAGGAGGCGGAGTCACGTATCGCGTCATCACGCCTCCTACGTAATCACGTGAACTAAAAACAAGGAAGACATTTACAGCACGAGTCACACGCGGGAACGAAGGTAAATGACGTTAATTTTTGACTGTCTTTTAATACTGTGTAAGCATACATATTAACACATGTGCAATTAAACGTGTGCATTTACGGGGTGATTTCTCAGGCTTAAAACCTCCCCTTTTATCAAACGCGGGAAGAAAGGTAACTGACGTTGTTCACTGTCTTTTAATACTGTGTAACCATACCTTTTAACACATGTCCAATTAAACGTGTGCATTTACGGGGTGATTTCTCAGGCTTAAAAGCTCGCCTTTTACTAAAAAGGTAAATGCAAAACTATTTTCAATCAGTTTATTGAAACGCTCCCGTTAAGGATTGCAATAACATATTCGCGAGATAAAAGAACGAAGTAGGGGGTAATGGAGGAACAGCCGCAAACAGCGAAGAGCAAAAAATTAATTAAACAATTGAGAACGGAGTGAGTTAAGCATACAAGCATGTTCATAAGGGAAACAAAGCACGGTGTAAAACGTAAGTTTAAATTAAGTTTATAGAAACGCTCCCGCTGCGGATTGCAATAACATATTCGCGAGATAAAAGTTTAATGAGAAGACACGAGGTATAAACGACAGTTTGCATCACTTTGTAACAGAGTTAAAATTGCTGTAGCGAGAAACTTTTAACTGCCGGGTCTTAGCTAACATTAAATAAACCCGTGGACATCGCAACATCACACAAGAGAGTGGCTCACGTGAACTGACTGAACGCAGCAGGAGTGATCACTTGCATTAATCAAACCTGTTCAAAAAACACATTACACAATTGATAAGGTAGGAAAAGAATATGAAACAAGGCACGGTATAAACCGTAACTTTAAGTTTATAGAAACGCTGCCGTTTGCAATACCATATTCGCCCCTGCGAAGCGCGGTGATTTTGCTATATATATTAAACTATTTCAACCATTGTATGATCTGCTTCTCGCAACTGAAAGAGGGCACCGTGGCAGAAGTTAGCCGACTTGCTCACCAACCACAAGCGTTACCTGGTAGGTAACCACCCATACAATCAGATTGTGAATCAGACTACGAATGCCTGCAATGTAATTACCCCGATCTACATGCTGTCAAATGAACGAACCTCACACCGTGGCACAACGTTAGGGGCTTCGCCTCTACGTCCGAGGATCGATTCCCGTAAGGGAGTGCAGTAACTCTGTACTCCTGATGAGCACACAATTACGGCGAAACACGTGTCGCATACTATGCATCTTCAAAGCACGGTGTAAACAGTAAGTTTAAATTGAGTTTATAGAAACGCTCCCGCTGCCCTTTGCAATACCATATTAGATGACTTTGTAACAGAGTTAAAATTGCTGGAGCGATAAATTTTTAACTGCCGGGTCATGTCGCGTGTTCTTGGGTAGGTACACCAAAAAATGTATACATTTATGCATGTAATGGGCAAACAAAAAATGTACTATACCCGAAAGCACTACAGTAGTACTCAATGTATCTTTACTTCTTAAATGTTAATGTTTTACTGTTTAATAATTTATACGATTCTTATATGTTATTCAGATTCTTTTATCAAAATACCAGTAACAGCGCACTCCACGATAACGTGGAGTGAATACACTTGACATGACCATTCATAGTATTTATCCTCTTTCTCTGTACGTTTACCATTCGTTTGCTCAGAGGTTGATGCGCTTGCTGCTTAATGAGCAGCTCTTGACCCTAGCGTCCCGCTGCTTCTCTTCTTTCGTCGGCATCTTTTCCCGTTAAAACTGATTTCTTTTAAAACTTAGTATGTTTTCTTTAATTTTTCAGTTAAGCTGGCACTTAAGTCTTCAATCTGCCTCAACAATGATTAGCGAAGGTGGTAGACAATGAAAACGTCAGCCGTACGCATCCGCCACGCACGCACTGGTGCGCGCAGCTGTGAGTTGATTCTACAATAAAATAAAATAAAGATAAAAAGAGTAATAACTTGCACCACCGCTATTCAATTACACTTGCCTAACGCCTCTCCTAAGGGGAAATACTGTGGGATCTGGACATCCGTCAAAGCAGCAATCACAAGCCCGATTACAAAGCGGGAAGCTGTGATTTGTCGTCTCCCTCCCATGTAACAATCACAGCCCGTGTTGCAACGCACTATGTATGTATATGTATATATGTGTATGTGTCTGTATATGTATGTGTGTATATATATATATATATATATGTGTTCATATGTGTGGGAAAGCGAATAGTAGACGTGACGTAGTATCTGTGTACCAAATTTCAAGTCAATAGGTGAAACGGTTTGCGAGCTACAGCTCATTTAAAATCCTGGACAGACAAACTAATAGCCACGGTACTGTTTTATAGAAGAACATTTTAATGTTTAATAATTTATATTTATATGCAATGTGCTTCTTATATATTACTTCATATTCTCAAATGATAATGATGTTAATGTTGTTTATATTGATTTCTATGTTATTGTAAGTGCTCTTTATTTGTGGATAAACAAATTTGGCAATTTAACTTATTTTATACATACATTTTATTTTTTTCTCTTGCACTCACTGAGCGAATCCACTGGCTAATCAGCTATATATATATATGTATATATATATGTGTATATATATATATATATATATATATATATATATATATATAGATAGATATATGTGTATGTATGTAGATATACAAATATGTATATATGTTTATATATATGTAGATATACAAATATGTATATGTATATATATGTATATATGTGTATATATATATGTAGATATACAAATATGTATATATATGTATATGTGTCTGCATGTGTGTGTATATATATATATATATATATATATATATATGTATGTGTATATATATGTTGATATATGTATATATATGTGGATGTGTATATGTATATATTTATGTATATACAGTATGTTTATGTATATATATGTTGACATAACCTCTTTAACACACTACTTCTCCGCTGCGAAGCGCGGGTATTTTGCTAGTATATATATATATATATATATATATGTCTGTATGTGTATATATATATATATTTATATATATGTGTGTGTATGTATGTATGTGTGTATATGTATGTGTATATATATGTTGATATATGTATATATATGTGGATGTCTATATGTATATATATGTATATATGTAGATATGTGTATATGTAGATATGTATATAAGTATATATGTTTATGTATATATATGTTTACATAACCTCTTTAACACACTACTTCTCCGCTGCGAAGCGCGGGTATTTTGCTAGTTCGTTTATAAAACAGCGGACAGGCCTTGTAAAGGCAGCTTCACAAAAAAGCAGATCCATAACAAATTGTTATTGGTATATTTTCCCTCAATTTAAAAAGGTTTTCTTTTCTTCTTAATTAAAATTTAAAAGCAGTACTTCGCCACTGCAAAGCACGGGAATTTGGCTATATCTATACATATTAATAAAAGGCAAAGCCCTCACTGACTGACTGACTGACTGATTGACTGACTGACTGACTCACTCATCACTAATTCTCGAACTTCCCGTGTAGGTGGAAGGCTGAAATTTGGCAGGCTCATTCCTTACAGCTTACTTACAAAAGTTAGGCAGGTTTCATTTCGAAATTCTACGCGTAATGGTCATAACTGGAACATATTTTTTGTCCATATACTGTAATGGAGGAGGCGGAGTCACGTATCGCGTCATCACGCCTCCTACGTAATCACGTGAACTAAAAACAAGGAAGAGATTTACAGCACGAGTCAAACGCGGGAACGAAGGTAAATGACGTTAATTTTTGACTGTCTTTTAATACTGTGTAAGCATACATATTAACACGTGCAATTAAACGTGTGCATTTACGGGGTGATTTCTCAGGCTTAAAAGCTCGCCTTTTATCCAACGCGGGAACAAAGGTAAATCACGTTCTTCACTGTCTTTTAATACTGTGTAACCATACATATTAACACATGTGCAATTAAACGTGTGCATTTACGGGGTGATTTCTCAGGCTTAAAAGCTCGTCTTTTACTAAAAAGGTAAATGCAAAACTATTTTCAGTCATTCTATGATCTGCTTCTCACAACTGAAGGCACCGTGGCTGATGTTACGTCACTTGCTGTCCAACCATAAGCGTTACCTAGTAGGTAACCGGACACTCACTTCACTCCCTTTCGGGAATCGAACCTCTGACGTTTTCTTTCGTTCTTAATTAAAATTTAAAAGCAATACTTCACCGCTGCTAAGCCCCTCTAGCGCTGACGTCCGAGGTTCGATTACCGTAAGCAAGTGCAGTGAGTGTGTAATTACATTCACGGCATTCGTAGTCTGATTCACAATCTGATTGTATGGGTGGTTAGCTACCAGGTAACGCTTATACTTGGCCACCAAGTCAGGTCGAAGTGATCACTCGAGTAAAGGCAGCTTCACAAAAAAACTGATCCTTAACAAACTGTTATTAGTATATTTTCCCTCAATTTAAAAACGTTTTATTTTCTTCTTAATAAAAATTTAAAAGCGGTACTTCGCCGGTGCGAAGCGCATGGATTTGACCGACTGACACATACAGACATATTCATGAGTGCAGGTACTTCGGAAAGAAAGCACCGTGTAAACCTAAAGTTTAAATTAACTTCATAGACCTACAAAAGGTTGCCATTCATTTGAGGCAAGATTGCTTTTCTTCTGTACAACTATACGTTGCATTCTCAAGAGTGTGCTTGCACGGCTTCAGATATATATATATATATATTTATGTATGTCTATATATAAATATGTAAGCTTATAAGTACTGCCTTACTTCTCTTTAAGAAAGGAAGATGTAATGATACTTGATTTAAACGATTCCATGTCTTCCTGGGTTTGCGTAGCTTATTGTCAATATCTTTACACCTGTTTTTTTAAGACTTATTGACTGAAACGGGCTTTCACGAAAAAAGTTAGGGCTTTGCTATAGGATACACCCTCCACAAGTTAAGCAAGTAAAAATAAAATATATATTTCTGTTTTATTTAAACCTTTTAAGTTCGTATGCATAGCCCCATTTGGCTGTTTAATTTTTTTTTTTCTTTCTTCAGTAATATTTAATCTCCGTAAAGAAAAAGAACATATCCATTTTACTTTTTTTGTATTTCTTTAGTAATATTTTAGTGTAAAAGATAACCAGTATTTAAACCTTTTATGTTACTTTATACAATTATTTTACACAATGTTGAAAAATTAATAAGAAAGCTACATATTTTGGCAGCTGCTGCTTTCATTTTCAATGAAATGAAAAAAGCTCTCCAAGAGAAAACGTCAATCTAAAAATCAGAAACCCTCATTTATAAAAGTTTGCTGCAGATGACTTAACTGAAAATAAATGAATAGTTCCTATGTGTATAATACATATTTATCTATTTTACTTATGCCTTTATTCCACCAACTTACAACATCTGAGGTACAATTTGTTACATTACTTTTGTTTTTTGCAGCACAGGCAGGTGAAGTGACTTCCTCAGGGTCACACAGTGGTGTCAGTACCACGATTTGAACTGACAAGCTCCGGGTTTACTGAAATATTACTGAAGAAAGAAAAAAAACAAAAACGGGCAAATACGGCTATGCATACAGATGTCCATCCGTCCATTATCCAACCTGCTATATCCTAAATACAGGAGCCAATAAGTAGATATGTATATATACAGTATATATATATATATATATATATATATATATATATATATATATATATATACATACAGTATATATATATATATATATATATATATATATATATATATGTGTGTGTACAGTATATATATATATATATATATATATATATATATATACAGTATATATATATATATATATATATATATATATACACAGTATATATATATATATATATATATATATATATATATACAGTATATATATATATATACAGTATATATATATATATATATATATATACAGTATATATATATATATATATATATACAGTATATATATATATATATATATACAGTATATATATATATATATATATATATATATATATATACAGTATATATATATAATATGTGAATGTATGTATGTATATATGTATGTCTATATATATATATATATATATGTAGATATGTAAATTTGTATATGTATATATATGTTTATGTGGATGTGTATATGTGTATATACGTATGTATATGTAGATACGTGTATATGTAGATATGTATATATATATATGTATATGTATATATATGTTTATGTGTGTGTGTGTGTGTATATTATATATATATAAAAGACAGCAACACTCATAACAATGACAACACAATTACATTGACAATCATGTTACGTTATTTTTAAAATGTTTTTTTTTTTTCATAACCTCTTTAACACACTACTTCTCTGCTGCGAAGCGCGGGTATTTTGCTAGTATGTATATATATGTATATATATGTATATATGTTTTTTTTTTTGTTGTTGTTCTTTATTTCGCCTTATACAATTTCTTGTATTAGGAATTTGTTAGTTTTCGCATACCCCTTGGGGTCAGAGCGCAGGGTCAGCCATTGTACAGCGCCCCTGGAGCAATTACAGGTTAAGGGTCTTGCTCAAGGGCCCAGCAGAGTAGGATCTCTTTTGGTAGTGACGGGGATTCGAACCGGCAACCTTCGGGATACCAGCGCAGATCCTTAGCCTCAGAGCCACCACTCCGCCCTTGCAATATATATATATTTACATAACCTCTTTAACACACTACTTCTCTGCTGCGAAGCGTGGGTATTTTGCTAGTCTATACTAATAAAAGGCAAAGCCCTCACTGACTCACTCATCACTAATTCTCCAACTTCCCGTGTAGGTAGAAGGCTGAAATTTGGCAGGCTCATTCCTTACAGCTTACTTACAAAAGTTAAGCAGGTTTCATTTCGAAATTCTACGCGTAATGGTCATAACGGTCGACAACGTCCGCCATGTTAAACTTTCGTATTTATGGCCTCATCTTCACGAAATTTGGTAGGCAGCTTCCCTGTGCTAACCGAAACTGATGTACGTACTTATTTCGGAAGCTGTGAGAAAACAGTATAAAGGAGGCGTGTCAGATGTCGTCGTACATTTTCTGATGCAGCTAGACAGAAACAACTTCGTGACGCTGCCGCCAAATACTCACAGGCAAATCCACAAGTTAATAGAGCTTCTGTTTCTAGGTACGATCCCAATAATGAAAAGCGGCTCATACAAAAACAACAAAACCGTACACATTGGATCCATGGATGTTGACTGTGAGTATTGTCAAGCTCATAGGTGGAAATGCGAGTCTTCTGGTTTGTGCTGTAACGGTGGTAAAGTCTCTCTCACTCCTTTACATAAGCTTCCTGACTACTTCTTGAGGGCCTGTTAAATGGCGAACATCTTCAAAGTGAGCATTTCTTGAACAACACTTGAAAGTACAACAGCGCATTTCAAATGGCGTCATTTGGTGCAAACCAAATCGTTGAGGGAAATTTTATGCCTTCATTTAAAGTCCAGGGACAAGTGTATCACTTGATTGGCAGTCTTTTACCTATGCCGACTGAGGAACACAAATTTTTGAAACTTTATTTCGTCCGGGACGATGAAAAGGAAGCACAAATGCGGTGCGCAAATAGGCCGTCCGTCGCTCCGGTCTCTTCGTTCCCTTCCTTGCTTCGCCACGGTATTCACATCTCCCTGCTGATAACTGCAGCCTTTTTATTTAATCCACAGCTTCCCCGCTGTTTTATTGTTCGTTTATTACGATTATAGTTATTGTGTAGGTATTGTAGACTTAGTTTACATTGTTCAGGTACCCATTTCCTTTATCATTCCAGCCGTACCCCCATTAACATATCTATCGAGGTGATCACCATCGATCAAACAACTGTCACTTACCGAGTGGTTTCCATGCCCGGAGATGGCACCTCCCTATCTATCAGGCTCACTCTTGATATCCGGAGGAGGATCGTATCTTATGTATTGAATGACTGGGACAGTTTCAAGGTGTGGAATGATGACGGTACAGGAGATAATTATACTAATTATTATTAGAAAATGAAAAAAAAGCATTATCATTTTTTATACATTTAACAAGAAAAGGGACAGTCATGGGAACAGGCCAAATCAGGTTACTTAAAAGAGGATTTTAACTTGAACCCTCATCATAATAAGTAGCCTGCAAAATCAGAATCTTAACATATCAGTGACATAAACCATCCATGAAAATAACCATAATAGCCCAATATGTTAACAAAATTTGAAGCAATTAAAATATAATCTTAATCTTTAATCATTGATCCATGATTGTTTACTGTGTCTGCTTACTAAGATCACAATATCACCATTCACTCAATACAGAAAGTCAGAGAATTTTTCAAAAGAGATCTTTTTAGTGAACCAGGATGAGCATGAAGATTGTCATCAATGAATTCATAAATGGTAGTGAAAAGATAATATTTACTAAATTTGGACACGTTTTAATGTAAACACATGTCAAAAATACTTATATTCTGACTTTGAATTAAATTGTTTTTTAGCAATGCAGTCAAAGAGTTGCAATAATATTGTTGTGTTGATTGTTCAATTTTATTTGTCTGCATTTGTGTCTACTGTGCTACTCCAGCTGAATGATTATTATTGTTATTATTGATGTGGCTGCTGTATCTTGAAAAATAAACACAACAAATACATGTTGAAAAATGTACATAAATTTTGCACAAACATTACCTATAAATCAAGCCTAAATAAATTTAAAAAATAAAACGTGGCTTACAGTGCCTTTCAAAAAATATTCAAAACCTCAGCTTTGTTGGTATTAAAGACTACTTCGCCGCTGCGAAGCGCAGGTATTTTGCTAGTTGTTAATATTATAAAATAAAAACATTTGATTTGTGTCTGTAACAGCCAGTGTAAATTTATAGTACTTGTAAAAGTTAGTGTTTTTTTTTCACTTTTATTCTCTCAGTCATGATCATGATACATACTACCTCTACAAGGTTCAGTTTTGGGCTCTTCCTAGATTTATCATTTTGAGTAGTGAGCTACTCTTAATGTTACTATTATAGAATAAAAACATACAGTACATTTGATTTATTTGAGTCTGTAAGAGCCGGTGTAAATTTATGATACTTGTAAAAGTTAGCTTTTTTTATTATTATTATTATTCAGTTTTATTCTCTCAGTTACGTTCACACTCCACCCGATCTGACACAGCTAGTTTTCAAAAAAAAAAAAAAGACGTGCTATAACAGAGGTGAACTCAGATGAGGATAAGGGTTCTACATCGGAAAAAGAGAACAGAAGCTCTCCCCACAAGAAACGTCCAGTCACACATAAGAACAACACAGCTGCACCAGGTGTAAAGGCAAAAAATGGCACCGTTTGGATGCAGCAACAAGTCAAGCGTTATCCTACCAGTGAATCTCACATGCATGTCCTTCAACGAAACAGCAGGGCATGCCGAGCTCACCAAGGTATTGTGCAAAGTTCTGTTTGTGATTATGTTTTGTGATGGTTTTTATATAAAAAAAAAAACATTTATATGTTACTTATAGAAAAGCCAGATCTAATGTTATTTACCTATTTTCCTTGATTTATTTACTTATCTTTCAACAGTGTAAAGTCAAAAGTAGTTTGCAGAGCTTCCTGTGTTTGATCGACACGGGCATGCTGACATTTATAAAAGCAAAAAGCCGCCTCACCACTTCTTTTAAGCTTAGCGCTTGGAATTATGAGCAGACCTGCATTCGAAGATCTAAGGTTACTACTTGGAGTGTAGGGGGACAGGCATTCCAAAATATAGGACAGTTTATTTAATGTTTTATAAACAATGGTATTTTAAAGTCAATAACCAATGTAACAATGATAAAACTGATGAGATGTACTCAATTTTTCTTTTTCTAGTTAAGATTTTGGCTGCTGCATTCTGCACTAATTTCAACTGATTGAAGTCTTTTTTAGGTTGTCCTGTTAGGAGTGCATCACAGTAATCTAGCCGACTAAAAAGCAAAAGCATGAATTAATTTTTCAGCGTCTTGTAAAGTTGTAAGAGGTCTAACTTTTACTATATACTTTAAGTAAAAAAAATGCAGACCTAGTGATCTGGTTAATATATGATTTAACGTTCACATCAGAGTCAATAATTACCCCCAAATTCTTTACCTCCTCCTTAATTTTTAAACCTGAGTGATCAAGTTTATTTCTAATTCCTTGCTATATCCAAGTTTGCCAATCACTAAGGTTTCTGTTTTTTCCTTATTTAGTTTGACGAAGTTGCATTGTCATTTATAATTTTAGAGAAATAGGGTTGCCTATCAAGGCAGACTGCATTTTTATATCCAGTTATTTTTGTCTCTAATATTTCATAGTGGACTATCAGTTTAGTTATACTCCATTTATGCTCCATTTAAATCAGTCGTTCTTTGAGTCTTCCATGCTATAAAAATGCTGTCTTTTTAAGGGGACACTATGTCTACAGCAGCTCTTCCTTTAGCATTAAAATTTTCCACCTTACTATTTACACTAAATACAAATACACTAAATATCTATCTACTGTATTGTGAAAGACATGTTTATTAGACAACTGAGAACTGAAAGAAAACCATAAAAAATATTAAAAGGGTGAGACAAGTAGTAGGCATTCAGCACAATTGTTAGGAGAGTTAAACATTTCAAACTGAACTGTTCACTGGATTATTCAGCAAGATTTGTCCTGTTACTCTTAGAAAGTACACATAGTGTATATATTTTTTGGAAATGTAGGGGTTTTTTTTACTTTTAAAAGGGAACTAGAGTATTTTAAGCTAAGTACGAAATCATGTAAAAAAAATTATTGGTAATGGAGGAGCTCATTTGTAAACATTATTTTTTAGTGTTGTTTAAGACAAGGTAAGTAAGCTGCATTGGTTAATTTTTGAACTACTTCATTCCTTAACTGGTGCAGAGAATCAAATGACAAAGTCAAGTGAACTTTCATAGTATGCTTTCAAAAATCATCATATCCTCCCGCCACACTCCATGAAATTCTTTCTACTAGCTTTACTAGTGATACAGTACATATCTGTTCCTGTTTTAAATGACAGAGCACCTGGGGCTTCAACCTAAAACATCTGTTAAGTTTGGAGTTTGAGTGTTCTCCCTGTATTCATGTGGGTTTTCTCCTGGTGCTCCGGTTTCCTCCCATAGTCCAAAGACATGCAGGTTAAGTGAATTGTTGGTGCTGAATGGCCCCGTATATGTGTGTGTGTGTATATGTTTGTGTGTGTTCACCCTGTGAAGGGATGAAATTCTGTCCATGAAATCATTCCTGTCTTGCACCCTATGGTGGCTGGGATAGAGTTCAGCTGCTGCATGATCTTTCTCTGAAAAAACAGATTTGGAAAATGGATAAACAGTATTGCTTTAACAATAGGTTAGTCTTGCACTGTTCTCTATCAGTAATATTCCTGGTTTACAGGTTTAAAGTGCATGCCTGATGCTTCCAGTATCTTTCATTTAGATGTTTAAAGTGCAAGTGAAAGTAGAGCCTGTCTGATTCATGATTCGCTCTACATGGAGCTAAATCATCATCAGTAGGTGTCTAATAGATCACTTTTATGAGACTACATTTGATGAATATCACACATCAGCCTGGTGTCATTTTACTTTAGATAGGTATGTACTGTATTAACAGCATATTATAGCAGCATGCAGTGGTAGGCTGAACATTTTTTTTTTTTTTTTTTTTTTACATTTTGTTTTATTTTATGATCTCTTGTTGCACCGTGCTGTGCGTTGGTTTTTAGTACTTGTGCATGTGTTTGGTCGATGTAACCTGTCTTCAACCTGCAGCATTGTATTCTGTATGACAAAGGTCTGCTTACACTTGTCTTTATTGCTTAACACTAGAATTCCCTGAAGCCTACGAAAAGAGTCATAATGTCTGGGCCCCTTAAATTCCTTTGCACCTCTTTGTTATACCTTTTGTGAAAGTGTTTATTTGATATTTGGACTTCAGTCTTCAAACATGCATTTTTACTATAACATGAAAAAAGTTTGTTTTAATTATGTGTTCAACATTTCTTGCCTCATATTTCCTGTCATTCTACATTTACCCAGATCGCTGTAGACACGGAACAGACATGAAATGTATTTATTCCAAATAACGATGTATTATTATACAACTCCAGGCATCTCACATCCAGATAAACAGATTTGAGCTAGGACAGTGGTTCTCAAGCTTTCGTATTTCGCGCCCCCCCCCCTTTTCTACCTAGAATAATTCTGCGCCCCCTGCATAATATAAGATGGATGAGAATAACCCATGATACAACTAACGTGCGGTGTCGCAGTATCCTATCATTTTTACTTCCATAAGATTTGCATGTGTTCGGCTAACTTCGATGAAATATTTTCAATTTATTTTTTTTAAAGTGCTTTAATAACTGTTAAAATACCTTGTGTGGTTTTAGGTAGTAATTCTAATCCCAAAAACAAAGAATAAATTATTTATTCTTATTTAATTATTTTTTTATGTAAAGAAACGATTAAATAGGTTTTAATTTTTAAAAATGTCGTAAACGAGGACACCGATGAAGTCAATCTGCACGAGACGAACGTATTTTCGTCCAACAAGTATTATACCGCTGTTAGTTGTACCATGAAAATAACCCAATACACAGTAAATTATTTAACTCAATTTGGCAATATTGGCTACGCTGCCACCACATTATCACCTGATCTACTGTTACCCGAATGTTTGCGACAGATACCGATACGTCTCGAACTTTCTGGATTGAAAATACATGATTATAAAAGCAGCAGCAGCGGCGCCGCTCGGAATTAGTCATTAGATCTATGCTTTAGAAATGTTTTATTTTAATTTTAGTTATAATGCATTCGTTGTGATTATATGCTTGCAAATTTAAATTTGAAATAAAAATATAAAAAATTAATTTTGATGTCTTGTTCATTTATTCAACGCCCCCCTTGTACAGCTTCAGGGGCGCGCCCCACAGTTTGAGAACTGCTGAGCTAGGAGAACTTCAGCAGCGTCAGTGGGGATGGGATAGCAGGTTGCTTGCTGCTTGTGCTGATTGGCACATTTGCAAAACAAAGATGTTGATGAAGAGGTGCGAAGGAATTTAAGGTGGCCTGGCACTACGACTTTTTTGTAGGCTTCAGGGATTCTAGTGTTAAGCACTCTCAGACATATTTGCTGTGAATCGAAAATAATTTATTTGTAGTGTAATCATCTATTGCCCCCCCCTCCATGAAAATCCAGTGACCCACCTGCTAAATTTATTTGGGTGCAGACCCTGTAATGAACAAAAAAGGAATGTTAAATTGATCCAATATAAAATTCTGAAATGTTTCAATTCCTGTATGGGATTTATTACTGACATGTGTGATGCTCATAATGGGGGTAGGAGGAGAAGCCTTTTGAGTATGGACACCCTGGGGCCTGTGGAAGCCTTAATCTAGCCTTGTCAATAGCATAATCTGCGTCTTTCTTATTCATTCATTCAGCAGGAACACCTAACACCATATTATACTGTTAAATCAGGGAATACATTCAACAAGCGCTTTTATTTTATTATGGTATATTTTCAAGCAATTGCTTTCATGCTTTTACTTAAGTAGAAAGGTCAATGGGGTACTTCAACTTTTACTAGGGTACATTTTTGCTCCTTTATTTTGTACTTTTATTCAAGTAAATTGTTTGAGTACTTCTTCCACCAATGGTCTTGAGGTTATATACATATTACAAACAGTGTATCCAAGCCATTTTTAAGAAAGAAAAAAAGCACAAAGCAAAACATTGTTGTGACATTCAGCCATTTTAAAAGAACACCGTGTAATTTACTCTGGCACTTGTCTAACTTTGTGACATCTTTCAGGGCTCAGGGAGTGGATTCACCTTGGAAAGTTATCAGCAAGCACCTTGAAACTCCAGGAAACTTTCATAAACCATATAATTGTAGTAGTATCTCAGGACTAATGAGATGTACAACCCCCCCAATCTTTAGTTTCATCCATGGTGACTGAAAAATGTGCAACCTCTTCTTACTTCTTCCTTAACCATGTCAGCTAAACATGCCAGTATTTCGTTTTGTATAGTTTTATTTACTAGTACAGTATATGTTACATTTTTGACTTGCTCTTTAAGTCTCTTTTCCCTTCATTTTACAAAGCAGACTACATAACTTCAAATGTATCTGAAATGTAATTAAAAGATGCATTAGTTGCACAGCATGCTTACTATATTTGGAATTTAGCTTATTTGTAAGAACGAGCCAACCTCGTTATACTTTAGACAGAATAAAGTATGGTCTTTTTAACCATGTGGACCGAAGAAAACATAGTGATTGCATCGTATATATGAAATAAATGTATATAGTTAAACCAAAAAGAGTGGCGAGATTATAGAAACCCATGCAAATTATGATAGCCAAGCTGCATGATGCACTTGTGCCATCGATGACCTCAAGTATGTCTTGATGAGCTTAAGGTTTGAAAAACTTGTAACCAGAAGGATTGCTGCAATCTGGAGGGTAACCTATAGTTTTGGACTTCAGTGGTATTTAATGACAGTGACACACAGATTGATTTGATTCCTTTATAAATGAGAGCCTAATTTGTAATAATAATAATGGTCCTGGGTATCAATGTACTTTTACTTATTGTTACATGATACAGTGATCCCTCGCTATATCGCGCTTCACCTTTCGCAGCTTCACTCTATCGCGGATTTTATATGTAAGCATATTTAAATATATATCGCGGATTTTTTGCTGGTTCGCGGATTTCTGCGGACAATGGGTCTTTTAATTTCTGGTACATGCTTCCTCAGTTGGTTTGCCCAGTTGATTTCATACAAGGGACGCTATTGGCAGATGGTTGAGAAGCTACCCAGCTTACTTTTCTCTCTCTCTCTCTCTCTCTCTCTCTCTCTCTCTCTCTCTCTCTTTCTCTCTCTCTCTCTCTCTCTCTCTCTCTCTCTCTCTCTCTCTCTTGCGCTGACTTTTTCTGATCCTGACGTAGGGGGATTGAGCAGGGGGGCTGTTCGCACACCTAGACGATACGGACGCTCGTCTAAAAATGCTGAAAGATTATCTTCACGTTGGCTACCTTCTGTGCAGCTGCTTCGTGAAGCGACATGCTGCACGGTGCTTCGCATACTTAAAAGCACGAAGGGCACGTATTGATTTTTTTATCTGTCCTCTCTCTCTCTCTCTCTCTCTGCTCCTGACGGAGGGGGTGTGAGCTGCCGCCTTCAACAGCTTTGTGCCGCGGTGCTTCACATACTTAAAAGCCAAACAGCCCTATTGATTTGTTTGCTCCTTTGAAGAGGAAGATATGTTTGCATTCTTTTAATTGTGAGACTGAACTGTCATCTCTGTCTTGTCATGGAGCACAGTTTAAACTTTTGAAAAAGAGACAAATGTTTGTTTGCAGTGTTTGAATAACGTTCCTGTCTCTCTACAACCTCCTGTGTTTCTGCGCAAATCTGTGACCCAAGCATGACAATATAAAAATAACCATATAAACATATGGTTTCTACTTCGCGGATTTTCTTATTTCGCGGGTGGCTCTGGAATGCAACCCCCGCGATGGAGGAGGGATTACTGTATAGCCAAAGTATCACTTGTGATAATTTTAATTTTACTACCATTACTACTACTGATAATAATAATAAATAATATTTCTATTACTACTACTAATAATAATAACAATAATAAAGATAATATAAAATACAACTACTACTACTATTACTACTAATAGTAATAAAATAAAAACTACTACACTACTACTACTGAATGTGCTTAATACATGTAATGTTGTAAATGCAGGGTCAAAAGTATCTATCTATCTATCAAAAAAAAATGAAAAGGAATATTTAGATATTTAAAAAAATGATCATGTAACTGTATCATCTACACTAATGAATTTATCCAAACTTTGTTCTGTCCTTTCAATGACATCAGATAACAATATAGCATTATATAGCTACCAATAAAATTAACAGTTGAAGCTCATCTGAGCTATTTACTCTTTTTGTATGTCAAAGTTCCAAATTTAATCTAATAACTAATTTATAAGTAAAATAAACTGTGTGTTGGTGAAATGTACAAATGTATCTTCAGTTCAGCTGCACTCAGAGCACTTCTTATGTCGAATAACGTTAGCAACCTTTAACGATGTGTAGAGGTTGTGAGGTCTACATTTTGGCAATAAATGATCCAGATAATAGCTGTTTGTTATCAAAACGATTACAGATAATGGTATTGTTGCTCCAGTAAATCTCTAACTTTAGTGTAGCAGCAGTTGATGTAACATTAGCACCTGTAACTAATGCTGCACAAGCTGCTTCTTCATGCTGTCATTTTTATTCTTTAATGTGCTCCTGAGTGGTGTAGACATCTTTGTGTTCGTTAATGGAAAATGATCAACAGGTGACTGTCAACAATGTCAATTGGACTATTCATGAAATAGTAATAACCCCAACTGAGTCAAGCTGTGGACCTCAGGAGCTTTGCTTCATTGAGGAGGTTGTCATTTTGCATTATACGTCATCGATATTACATGATACTCCTGGTTACACTATGGTTAACATTAGGGTTGTGAGAGTAGTTAATCTGACTCAAGTCAAATTAACCAAGCAACAAATACATGCAATCCAATTGGCTGTCCAGTGGAGCTCCTGAATTATGGAGGTGTGCATACCCCCAAATTTAAGACCATACTTCAAATTTTCCAGTGTCTCTCTTGTTTTGTAATCATCTTGCAAAAACTGTTCCCAGGCTTGAAACAGAAAGTTTTTGATTATTTGTCTTACAAGTTGTATTAAGTTTGAAGTAATATTTTGCATTCAGTGTCATTTGTTATGCTATTTTTTTGATAAAAGTAATTATCAATTTTTTAACATTTATTATTTCTATTTCTCCTATCAAAATTATGTTTCAAAATTTTATTTTTTTATTTTGAGCCATTTTTGTACCCATCATATGCAACGCTGTTGTGGTTGCTGGAAGCATGCTTGCATAATTTGCAACTCCTGCGCTAATTCTCGTTGAGTCAAATGGTCACCATTTCTACACTTTTATACCGGAGTTGCGAATCAGCCCTATCTTTGCATGCATTTATGCTATTTAAAAATTAATTAATCATAAATTAAAATTAATTGGTGCAGACCTATAAATACCTGGGAGGCAGCTGGATGATAAATTAGACTGGACTGCCAATACTGATGCAATGTGTAAGAAAGGACAGAGCCGGTTATACTTCCTTAGAAGGCTGGCGTCCTTAAACATCTGCAATAAGATGCTGCAGATGTCCTATCAGACGGTTGTGGCGAGCACCCTCTTCTACGCGGTGGTGTGCTGGGGAGGGCAGCATTAAGAAGAAAGATGCCTCACACCTGGACAAACTGGTGAGGAAGGCAGGCTCTATTGTTGGCATGGAGCTGGACAGTTTGACATCTGTGGCAGAGCGATGGGCACTAAGCAGGCTCCTATCAATTATGGAGAGTTCACTGCATCCACTAAACAGTGTCATCTCCAGACAGAAGAGCAGCTTTCAGCGACAGACTGCTGTCACTGTCCTGCTCCACTGACAGACTGAGAAGATCGTTCCTCCCCCAAACTATGCGACTCTTCAATTCCACCCGGGGGGGTAAACATTAACATTATACATAGTTATTGTCTGTTTTTTACCTGCATTATTATCAATCTTTAATATTGTTTTTTGTATCAGAATGCTGCTGCTGGAGTATGTGAATTTCCCCTTGGGATTAATGAAGTATCTATCTATCTATCTATCTATCTATCTATCTATCTATCTATCTATCTATCTATCTATCTATCTATCTATCTATCTATCTACTATCTATCTATCTATCTATCTATCTATCTAAACTTTTGATTTATGACTAATGTCTTGCCTTTGTTTGCCGGTGCTTACAATTTCCTGGTTTTTGACATTTTGCAATATTTTGACAATATCTTATCTTCTGATCAGTCTCATTAAAACTGCCTCCGCTATTTAAAAGAAGATTAGAAACACAGATCAATATGAGCAATTCTAAGATGAGACATGTTTAGTACAATATGCAGATTTTAACGGTAAATTAGAATATACTGTACTAGTCAGGCAGTTATTGTGTGTTGTGACAGATGGCCAGGGCCCATGCCTGGCCGGGACTCCCCTTCACCACATCTGCCAGGGGGACAAGGGTGGGAAGCCCAGTATCTCCCCCTGGACACTAGATGGCAGCATCCCTGGGTTGCAGCGGTGCTCTCGGACTTCCCCAGGGCTTCATGGGGGTTGGAGTTTTGTGCAGCTGTGTGGGGTTCCGCAGGCGCCGCCAGGGGGTCCTGCAACAGGAGCTGCTGGCCCCTTTTGGGCACTGGTTTCGCCTTACCCAGAAGTGCAGCCGGATGTCGGCAATCAACCACCTGGAGCACTTCTGGGTACCCAATAAAAGGGAGCCAGCGACCACCACTCAGCACCCAGAGTCGGGTGGGAGGAGGACAAAGCTTGCTGAGGAGGAGTGGTGGTGCCAAAAGGAAGAAAGTGCCTGGTGTGAATTTGTATACTGTGCTTGGGACTATGTTGTGGCTGGAGGGATTACATGGGAGACGTGCCCTCCAGCAGAAGAAAAATAAACAGTTTATTTTATTTTACACATGCCTCCATGTGAATCTGTGTCGGGTCGGGCGCTATTTAGCGCTCTTCTTATAGTGTTTAGGTCTCTTTCATGAAGAATTACTGACCTTTTTAATGATGCAGTCCTGTATATAACAAGTAGTTTTTGGTTTCCCAGATTTTACTATAGCTTATCATGTGTAATGAAGTTACTGTTGTACGCAAAATTTACAGATATCTTTTGTAAACAGCCTTGATATTACCACCACATTGAAAATATGATTGTGCATTTGAATTACTGCCTAGTGCACACTTTCCTTTTTGCTATTTTGTTGCCAGAACAAAAGGGAATGGAACAATACATTAATGAAAACCTACAGACTTGATTCATTAAAGTTTGTAACAGTCTCATTGGTACCATATTTTTTTGTGTAGAAAAAGGATTAAGGCTTATGTTCCTGCATGGATTACAGGGAGGTAGGGAAGTGTTTAATACTGCTAATAGGGTCATGCTGTATGCATTAGCAAATTCCCATGGTTGTACTTCAATGGTTTGTTAATGATATCTTTAGGGATCTATTAAGAATCAATGTAATAGTATATAATGATGATATTCTAATTTTCTCCAAATGTTTACACACTCATATTAATCATGTCGTGAGGTGTTGCATGGTCTGTGTCTGAGCAATATATTTGTCAAGTTAGAAAACTGTGAAGGATAGAAAATTATTTTTGGGCTATGAGATTACTAGAACAGGTTTAAGCAAAGGGCAATTCCAAAATTACTATTATAGTCAGCTGGTTCCCTCCAGAGAGTACAACACAAGTGCAAAGATTTGTTGGCTTTGTTGTTATTATCGATGTGTTAAAAACTTTGGTACTGTGAGATTTCCCATAACTTTTCTTACTAGAAAATGTAGTAAGATGTTAATCTGGACAAATCTGGTGCAATCAGATTTCAATTATGTTAACCAATTGTTTACTACTACCCCTCTATTCCACCATCTAGATCCTGAATTACCCTTCATCTTAGAAGTAGACTGTCAGGGTAGTGTTATGTCCAGAATTGAACCCTGTGTTTCTTTAAGAGTTTGTACATAGTTGAATTACTAAAAGACAAGGGGCAGGATGGGAATAAAGGGGGTGTGGTGAACTGGTGGTGTGTGGGTAAAAGAAGGTTGAAATAAAAAAGTAAGAAAACGTTTGGGCAAAACCTGTGTGTGACGAGTTTTTGTGTCTAGATACAACATTTTGGCGACGAGGATGGGATGAGTTCACATTACCACCTCCTAACCCGTTCCTGACCATCCTAGGAGAGCCTCCGGTGCCCTGGCAGAGATGGATTGAGTCGTTCGAACTATATTTGGTAGCCCTTGATGTTCAGGATATGGCGGATGCTAGGAAGAGGGCTTTGTTGTTGCACTGTTTGGGTGTAGAGGGACAGCGCATTTTCTCCACGTTGCAACCGGACGCACCTACGTATGCAGAAGCAAAGGCAGCCTTAGCGGCATATTTCAGCTCTGGTCGCAGTGTCCTTATGCATCGTTTTCATTTTTGTCAACGAGCACAGCAGCTGGGTGAGTCGATAACTCAGTACGTCTCTGCTTTACATGAACTAATGCGGCATTGTAATTTTGGAACCCTGCAAAACTAAATGATCCGCGATCAAATCGTAGAGAGAACCAATTGCAATCAGCTGCGTGCTAGGTTACTGCTTGAACCCGATAACCTCACACTAGAGAAAACGGTGTCACTAGGAAAACAGAACGAAACTGCTGTCGCAGATGCGCTAAAGTTACAAGGAGCGCACATGGAGACTTCAAATCAAATCCCTGTGCACAAAGTCACAGCTGCAACTACATCACAACGTTGTTGAAACTGTGGGTCAAATCAGCATAATACGAGGGCAGCCACATGCCCTGCACCAGGCCAGTGATGCCGCCGCTGTAACAAGCATAATCATTTCGCATGCTGGTGCCGGTCAGCTCTGTTACTGCACGTGAGCCTGCACAGGAGTATCAGTGTGCTCACTCGCCAGAACTAATAAATTGGGTGCAGCTGGACAGGTTTTTTTCTCATGTACCTGTTAAACCTGCAGCTGTACAGCTCACTGGCTATGATCAGTCTCCTATAAATGTCCTGGGTACAGTTACTTTCACTGTGAGTTACAAAGATAGAACCACTTCAGCAGTGTCTTTTCACATCACAACAGGTGGAGCTAACATCATGGGGCTTGATCTTTTCCTTGCTTTAAGCTTTACAGTATCAGACTTTGAGGGTTGCCAAATTTTGCAAGTTGTGGACTCCTGGCTACAGAGGTTTCCGGCCTTATTCACAAGTCTTGGCTGCATCACTGGCTTTGTCCACAAGCCGACGATTAACCCAGACATGGCCCCAGTGATTCAGCCCCTTTGTCGGATTCTGCTGGCACTACGTGAGGAGGTCTCTGTGGAGTTGGAAAGGTTGCAGGAGGCTGGCCTCATTGAGCCAGTTGATGCTTCACGTTGGATATCAAATCTTGTTATGGCATGGCAAAATCTGCTTGTGTGTGAATTTGAGGGAAGTTAATAATGCCATAATTCCTGATAAATATCCATTGTCTACAACAGAGGAGCTCACAACGCAGTTTCAGGGCTCAGCCGTTTTCACTAAATTGGACTTGGCACAGGGTTATTTACAGGTGTCATTACATGCTGCTAGCCGGGATTTGACTGCTTTTGTTTCTCACTTGGGGGTTTTCAGGTTCACACGGATGGCTTTTGGATTAAGCTCAGCTCCAAGCTGTTTCCAAAAGATCATGTCACTACTACTGGCAAACATTCCTGGTGTGTCGATATATTTAGATGACATTGTGGTACATAGCCCCACATAAGAACAACATGATATTTGTTTGCAGCAGGTATTGCACCGACTGGAACAAAGCCAGGCCATCTTAAATGTTGAAAAGTGTATTTTTTGCGCTCCAGAAATTGACTTTGTGGAGCACAAACTTACACGCAATGGCATCCAGCCCTTGCTGTCTAATGTGGATGCTATACTAGCCTTGCCGGAGCCTAAATCAACTACCAAGTTGGCTTCATTTTTGGGTATGGCAAATTACTACCTTTGTTTTCTACCACATTATGCTGACACAACAGCACCATTGAGGGCCCTTTTGAAAAAGGATGCTACATGGGTTTGGACTACTGCTTGTACACAAGCAATTCATGACATCAAACAACAGCTCACAAAGCCACCGACACTAGCTCATTTCAGCCTAGCTGCCCCCACTCTGGTCACATGTGATGCCTCAGCTGTGGCATTGGGTGCTGTTCTATCCCAGATAGTTGATGGTGTGGAGCACCCAGTTGCTTTTGCCTCCCGTGCCCTCACAGAAGCTGAACAGAAGTACTCTGTGGGAGAGAGAGAAGTGCTGGCTTGCTTATGGGCTTGTGAACATTGGCATATTTATCTTTATGGCCGGCATTTTACCTTGCACACTGACCACCAGGCATTAACCACTCTTCTGGGCAAGGGGGGGTTCAGGCCACTCTGGCTCCTCCGGTGGGCAGATCGGTTAAACCAGTATAACTTTAAACTACAGTTCACACCTGGCTATGAAAATACAGTTGCTGATTTACTTTCTAGGGCTGTTTCCTTATCCCTGCCTATGGGTGTGGTCTCAGAGGAGGAGAGTGCCTGGATTCACATGCTGCAGGAAGCACTTAAGGGCACAGTGGCCATGGAGGAACTATGTCAGGCTTCCTGTGAGGATGAACTACTCTGTCTGATATGAAAATATATTGTGGAGGGATGGCCAAAAGTTGTGGAGCCAGCACTTCTTCCCTTTTATCGGGTGCGAGATGAACTTTCTTGTTGGGACGAAGTATGTGTAGCAAGGGGCCACCGAACCTTAATCCCTGAGTCTCTCCGGGCAAGAGTACTCCACATAGCCCATGAGGGCCATTTGGGGATTGTGAAAGTAAAACAACGCTGCAGGGACACGGTCTGGTGGCCAAACATTGACCGTGATGTGGAACTGCTGATGAAAGACTGCCCAGCATGTTTAGCGAGTGGCAAGACACTGAGGCCCACACCAGCTCCTTTGAGACCTGTGGCATGGCCGGCATCCCCTTGGGAACACTTAGAAATAGATATTTGTGGGGAACTCCATGGGGCTCCAGCTCATGCAAGGTACCATTTGGTTGTGCATGACTTGTATTCAAAATGGCCTGAGGCCATCTTGCTGAGCTCCACCACAACACTCTCTATCATACGCTCCCTAAGCCACCTATTCAGTCAGTGGGGTTTGCCAAGTTTTATTACAACAGACAACGGACCCCAGTTTTCATCAGCAGTGTTTACTTCTTTTCTCAAAGACAATGGTATTAAACACATCAAAACAGCAGTGTATCACCCTGAAGCTAATGGTGGGGTGGAACGCCTGAACCGTAGACTGAAAGAGGGCATCATAACATACATAATGGAAGGAAGGATTTTTGATAATGCTCTCCACCTAACTCTGCTGCACACACAAGCTTCCCTGCATGCTACTACAGGTGTCTCCCCTGCTTCTTTAATGATAGGCCAGGAACTAAAATTGCCTTTAATGAGACTAGTGCCAAAATCCAATCCTGGTTATAGAGCACAGATGCCCACAAAAGCAGCTCAAAAGGTACTACAGTCACAGTATCAAATGAAACATAATTATGACAGGGCCAAACATGCAAAGTCACCCAGACTGGCTGTTTCAGATTGGGTAATGGGTAAAGCATGCAAATCGCAAGAACAAGCTACAGTCTTACTTGTCAGATCCCATTTAAATTCTAAGGCAACTGGGTCCTGCCACTTTTCAGCTTACAGATGGGTCACGTTGGCATGCTAATCATCTGTGTGTCAGTGCCACCACCTTCATCAGCCAGCACTACACTTTCGGAGACTTCGGTCCTCACTTGGCAGTGCCCCCCAACAGAAGCTACATCTTTGGAGTTATCTTCCCAGAGACTTCCTTCTTCTTCACAAAGTTATCATCGACCTCAAACAGCACGGGTTCCCCCGCATTGGCTCAGTGACTATGTAACAGAAGGTTAAAGGGGAAAGGGGGGAAAATGTTATGTCCAGAATTGAACCCTGTGTTTCTTTAAGAGTTTGTACATAGTTGAATTACTAAAAGACAAGGGGCAGGATGGGAATAAAGGGGGTGTGGTGAACTGGTGGTGTGTGGGTAAAAGAAGGTTGAAATAAAAAAGTAAGAAAACGTTTGGGCAAAACCTGTATGTGACGAGTTTTTGTGTCTGAATACAACAGGTAGGGGCTATGATGTGTTTCCACTGTCAATTCCTTATGATATCCATTTTGAGTTGATTCTTCTTTCCTAGTACTTACCTTAAAAATGGGTCTTTAACATGCACATTTCTCCTATGGGGGATGGGGGTATTGGGGAAATGGAGCTTTATTCACCCATTTGCCTACTGAAGCTGACAGCCTTTACCTCATTATTTTGAAGTCACACTTTTTTAAATTCAAGTTCCATACTCAATGAAAAGTGTTGATGTTGTAAAGAACTAAAACCCAATTAGAGTTCTTCAGAATTACCACAAAGTACTCATTATATTATCTGTCAATTTTGACATTATCCTTATGTGTTGCCAGCTGTTGTATAGGAAGGTTCCTAGCTAGGCGGAGTGGTGGCTCTGAGGCTAGGGAGCTGCACTGGCAATCGGAAGGTTGCCGGTTCGAATCCCGTAAATGCCAATATGGACTCTGCTCTGTTGGGCCCTTAAGCAAGGCCCTTAACCTGCAATTGCTAAGCGCTTTGAGTAGTGAGAAAAGCGCTATATAAATGCAAAAAATTATTATTAAAAAAAAATTATTATTAGTGGTCTGTTAGAACATAAGAAAAATGAAACCATATAGTCCTCCAAAATTGTTTGGTCAGCAAATACCTACATGGTTGCAAAATCTCATCCAGATACATCTAATAGTAGTCATCAAGGTTTTCTGCTTCCACTACTGAACTCAGTAGGTAGTAGTTTCCACGAATCTGTAAATGAAGAGGTAAATGACCCTCCTCATATTTTATACCTGTATGCTCAAGTACATGATTACTCTGGACACAATTAAGATAGTTGGTAGGAAAAGAAAAATCTCTTCAGCTCAGTGTGCAGTGACCTCAACACATTCCTCATAAGGTAGCTGTCAGATCTCACTGAATGACTTCTCTCAGCCCTGGGTTGTCAGCTATATTTAGTGGTTATACACGACCCCACACACAACCACAGGTTGCTTTTCTGTCCTTTATGGCCTCCAGGTTGCCAAAAAAACAGATTCAGATAAAGAGCTGTTGGTACTTCTTATGTATTCAAAATAGTTACTTATTTCAGGTCCACTAGATGTCATAGTGCATTTTATTACTTCTGGTGGTTCATTTACAGCAAGTGGAACTTTTCTGTCTTGGCAATAAATTTTTTAACAGGAAAAGAATGTAGCTTGACATTGATCAGTGTCTGATGTAACTTTGCTGAATAGTGGTACTTAAATGATTCTCAGCAGATGTTGCTACTCTTCTTGCCCTTTCTGCAAATAAAAATACCACATGTGATTGCTCATTTACAGCAAGCAGAACCGTTCATTAGCTCTCCTTTTCCTTTCTTCATCACTCAGTCACCTTCTGTGATGTCACTGCTCCTTTTTTCTTTCTTACTATTGCATTTTTATTGTTCATTATGTAGTTAGTTTCTGCGGTTTGCTTGATGCTCCGCAGATGTTGATGGTCTTCTTTCTCTTTCTGCCATGTCACTTTGTTGATCACTTTGCCTGTAATAAACAAACAACCACAAGTTACTTTGCTGAGGTTGCCACTAGCTAAATTTGTTGAATTTTCTGAACATACAGTCATGGCCGAAATTATCGGCACACTCAGATACACAACAGAAAGGTTGAGTCAACTTTTCTCCATTTTAACTGGCTTCAGGTGTGATTGCTATATTGCCAGCACCTGTTTCTTGCCACAGGTGAGTTCAAACGAGCATCATATGCTTGAAATAAAATGATTTACCCACAATTTTGAAAAGGTGCCAATAATTTTGTCCTGCCCATATTTGGAGTTCTGTGTGGCATGGCTTTTTTTCTCAGTTTTTTTGTGTTGTTCCAATGCACATAAAGGAAATAAACATGTGTATACCAAAACATTTGTAATTGCAACAATTTTCTGGGACAAATGGTGCATTTTCTGGGAAAATTCCAGGGGTGTGTGATGATGCGGGTTCACTGCATGCTCCCGTCTGCTGTCGGGGAGCCCTTGAACCCATCACCGTCGGTAATGCTACCGATGAGCTAAGCAGTGAGGCAACAACATAGCAAGGGGATGGTACAAAAGTGTCGAGTGCTTTTATTAAAAATCCAACAAAACAAGTGTTCAAATTAAATAAAGTGCAGTGCTTCAAATCTTCAATAAATAAATAATCCATAAAAACAGAAGTGCAACGTGGAGGTAAAAAAAAATAAATAGAAAAATCTCCTAAAAACAATGAGGTTAAAATAGCACAGGAAGCAATCCTTTAAAAACACAAAGCCTGGTGTCTTTTACCATGGCGGCTCCCCTGCTACTCCCATCTGGGCTACTCAACAGGAGAGTCGCCTACCTGCAGGAACAGCTGCCTTTCACTCTGGTCCGGTAGCCCTCTGATCCCTGGCTATGTCGGGCTCCAAACCGGACCGAGACTTGGGTTATTTCCCCAGTGGCCAAGGCGCTCACACTGGGGCTAAACCAGCCCAAAGCCTCCTCGACTCCTGCTCCTTTCGACGGTCAGTCGTCTCCTCTACTGGTCACTCCAGCTCCTAAATCGCTCCGCTGCAGCGACCGCTTCCTTCAGCCCCACCGAGTGTCAGCCAAACACTCCCCTCGTGGGCTCACCTTCCAGCTGCCTGCTTTCTCTCATTCGATTCTGCTGTTGCTCGCTCTCCTTCTCCCTCACACCGGCTCTCTCCACCTGCTTCCTGCCTTCTCTTGCTACCTCCCGTTCTCTTCTTTCTTTCCTTTTTTCTTTTTTCCTTCTTCCTCCCCTAGCCGACTTGCGCTTCTATATATCAAGAGGGCATAGCAGCTGTAGCAAATTAGCAGCCCCAGGAACAATCACGGATGCAGGCGGTCTCTCACCAGTGCACTTAGGTGAGAAACGCCCACACCGCGAATCGCCCTGAGAACTGCTTCAGCCACACAACCACCACGCCCCCTCACTAAGCCGCGAGCACGGTGATTATTTATTAAAACTGGCCTTTAATGGGAGCTGGGGACCCGCTATACCACAGGGTGCCGATAATTTCGGCCATGATTGTATCAGGTCATAAGCTTTTGATTACAACCAAGAGGTTCTAGCCCCAGTAGTTCACAAGTAATCATATGACAGACAGACCATAGCATTTTATTATAATTATAATATATAATTTATTATATAATTATAATTTGATTGACTCTTTGAGGGAAAGATGTGTACATTTGTTAGTACAGAAGGATCTCCATCAGTTTTTCACTGTTTCATTTATACTTTTTTCTTTCAGTTCTGAAAATTATCATGGTCAGGACCAGAATAACATAGTATTAGTTGGCTTTTTGAAAGGGATTCCACTTGTAACCAAGGTTGATGCCAAGCTAATGGAGCATGAAAGAATCCCTGATTATATCAGAGAGCCTTTACATGCATTACTGTTATGATTTCCATGTAGCACATGCTATGGTGAAGTGCTCTCACTCCACAGATACTTTCCTTCAAGATTTAAATCACATTAATACTTCAAAACATAATAAAACTTGGAAAAAATGTAATACCGTAGTTATAAATGACTGATTATGTTAACTAACAAATTCACGAAATAAAAGATTTTTTAGTAATGAAGAACTCGGTTTTAGACACAGTTAGACATAGTAAATCCAAATCAGCTTTATATAATTTTCTTTGCTATATTTATATGTGGGGGCAGCATGGTGGCACAGTGGTAGCGCTGCTGCCTCGCAGTAAGGAGACCTGAGTTCTCTTCCTGGGTCCTCCCTGTGTGGAGTTTGCATGTTATCCCCGTTTTTGCGTGGGTTTAGGTTAGGTGCATTGGCGATCCGAAATTGTCCCTAGTGTGTGCTTGGTGTGGGGGTTGTGTGTGCCCTGCGGTGGGCTGGCGCCCTGCCTGGGGTTTGTTTCCTGCCTTGCACCCTGTGCTGGCTGGAATTGGCTCCAGCAAACCCCCGTGACCCTGTAGTTAGGATATAGCGGGATGGATAGATGGATATTTATATGTTATTTTCTAGTTAGAATTTGTCACTTTAGCAAGGTACATTTCACAATCAATTGTTTTCAGTGGTTTTACACAAATAGCATAAATCATATGAGCAAAAGACAAACCACAAGGTAAAATGTATTTTGGTTCATTATACTAAGATTTTCCACAATGATGATTAGAACTAAATAAAAAATACAGATACTGTAAGGTCTTCACCAGTAAATAGAGAAGTACAGATGGTCATCATTTTAAGCAGCTGCAGCATCAACAAAATCTTAAAACTAAACAAAATAAATTATGAGGGTCAGAATTCTTCCTGTACTCCAAGATTATTAACTATAGGGCAAATAAAGTAAAAATAAAAAACTTCAATATATTGACATTTTTAGTGAACAGAACTTCCCAGAATTGGGCTTATTCCTTGCATTTGTTTTGGGGGGCTTCAATTGAAGTGAATTTCCGATATTGTGAACATTTAGATATACAAGGACAGTAGTACTTAGTTGCAGTAAGTACTTAGCCCTATTGTGATCACAAAAATATAAGGCCAGAAGACAATGTATTAGTTCTTGAAATCTACATGTAATCTTTTAAATGTCTGTTTTGTATGTTGGGAGAACCTTTTTATAATTTTCATTACATTTCATGGTTTATTAGTAACCCTGCCTTTTACAAGTAAAATAAATCAAGTAATTGATTAAAAATATACAAAGCTTTTAAAATAAAATATAAATCATTTAATAAATAATGTTATAGTTTTAGAACCTCTTTATCCATACAATATAAACACTTTAAACATTTCACTACCCTCAATTATCAAACATCAGCAACTGCTCCATCAAAAGGCAAAGTAAAACCTACAGTTAGTGTGGATTAATTGTAGTAAAATTCACTGGTACCTTAACAATGAAGAGAAACACAAATAATGATAGGGAGAGATGCAGAAAAAAACAGAACTTAGAGTAAAAATAAACACAGGTAAAACAAACCTTGCTGTCCTCAGGGCCAAACCAATAACACTTAAACCCCTGTCTCTTTGATGGGATTGCTCACACTCTTGCTCATCATGGTACCTAATTCAAAACATTCCCTTACTTACCGGCCTGAGTCATTGCTCAGGTAAAGCAGATAACTAAATAAAAGCTCCCTTTCCATGGTACGTGCATGCCTTTCACTTTTCCTTGGGGATTTTCCAAATCATTGGAACTCGCAGCCAAAATTAGCAATTTGTTTAAAGTGATCAATTCCTTACTCAGTGGTCCGGTGTTCTTCTGTGCTTAGCCCTTTCTTCTTATCCTTCCCTTCATTTTTTTAAGGTGCATTCAAACTTTAGTGTATTTCCATTTTCTTTCTATCAGATTGTTTCTTTAAATTGTCTTTTTTCCTCAGTGCATATTCAAGGTCATTGTTATGTGTATACTGTACAGTGAGATTCTTGTTCGATTAAGAATATTTGATATTCCCAAAAATGAAACAGAGCTAGTCAGCCACCTTCATTTTTCTAAGCACTGAAAATCTACATGTGCACATTTTGAAGCAAATCTCTGCCAAGGTGATGAGTTTCTCCAGGCTCAGAAGGATCCATTTGTATCTTGCCGCTGATGTAGATATTAGTATCAAATCATCTGTAAGTGATCTTACAGGTGGCTAGAGGGTGCTCGACTTAGACTTAGCATTCCACCTCCTCTGACTTGGCCATCGTGATCATGGCTAATGTAGCATCCAGTTGTCCAGAGCAGCTAATAGCACTGTGATGTAATTGGTCCTGAGGTGATTCAAAATGAAGTTTTTATAATAATGTAATATGAGGTCCTTGATCTTACCTATGATGTGATGGCAATCAAGAAAAGCTTTGGCCAGTTTATAGAGCACAGATTACTGTGTGTTGACAAGGTCTAGCCAGAGCACTAACATAACTTATCTCCCTCATATGCTTCTCTAGTTAGCTCCTTGACACTCCTATGTGTTCAATGTATTCTGAAACTTGTGTCCTCACTCTCTCCATGAGCATGGAAGTCTACTTGAAATAGTACAGATTCAGTAGATGATACCCTACAGTCTCTAAAAAGGTGATTTGAGCAGAGTATTTTATACTGTATGTGCATGTACACAAATAATTAAGATTTTCATCTTATCTATTGGCAGATATTCCAATTGTATATGACCAAGCTAGGGTTTTAGGAGTATCTCCACATCCATTCAGGGTCTCTCCATAAGCAGTAGAGAAAGACTACACCTGATCAATAGTCTCTTTCCTGAATCAATGCTGCATCTAGAGGTGAGACCAGTTATATCGTGGCAGTATTTTTCAAATTACTATACAAGTAGTGGCTTTTATCCCAGCAATGAAGGTAAAATCCATGTCTCGTACGTCTGTCAAACCAACTTTCATGCTTAATCCAAAAAGCTATGTGGAGCAGGTCATACTGTAGTTAGGCTAAGTGTGGCACATGTTGAGCACTATCCCACCCTGCCTGCTTATGATTGTGTCCTGGTATCCCTGCTCTTACGCAGAGTTCAGTGCAGTCTATATACAATGGTGTGAAAAACTATTTGCCCCCTTCCTGATTTCTTATTCTTTTGCATGTTTGTCACACAAAATGTTTCTGATCATCAAACACATTTAACCATTAGTCAAATATAACACAAGTAAACACAAAATGCAGTTTTTAAATGGTGGTTTTTATTATTTAGGGAGAAAAAAAAATCCAAACCTACATGGCCCTGTGTGAAAAAGTAATTGCCCCCTGAACCTAATAACTGGTTGGGCCACCCTTAGCAGCAATAACTGCAATCAAGCGTTTGCGATAACTTGCAATGAGTCTTATACAGCGCTCTGGAGGAATTTTGGCCCACTCATCTTTGCAAAATTGTTGTAATTCAGCTTTATTTGAGGGTTTTCTAGCATGAACCGCCTTTTTAAGGTCATGCCATAGCATCTCAATTGGATTCAGGTCAGGGACTTTGACTAGGCCACTCCAAAGTCTTCATTTTGTTTTTCTTCAGCCATTCAGAGGTGGATTTGCTGGTGTGTTTTGGGTCATTGTCCTGTTGCAGCACCCAAGATCGCTTCAGCTTGAGTTGACGAACAGATGGCCGGACATTCTCCTTCAGGATTTTTTGGTAGACAGTAGAATTCATGGTTCCATCTATCACAGCAAGCCTTCCAGGTCCTGAAGCAGCAAAACAACCCCAGACCATCACACTACCACCACCATATTTTACTGTTGGTATGATGTTCTTTTTCTGAAATGCTGTGTTCCTTTTACGCCAGATGTAACGGGACATTTGCCTTCCAAAAAGTTCAACTTTTGTCTCATCAGTCCACAAGGTATTTTCCCAAAAGTCTTGGCAATCATTGAGATGTTTCTTAGCAAAATTGAGACGAGCCCTAATGTTCTTTTTGCTTAACAGTGGTTTGCGTCTTGGAAATCTGCCATGCAGGCCGTTTTTGCCCAGTCTCTTTCTTATGGTGGAGTCGTGAACACTGACCTTAATTGAGGCAAGTGAGGCCTGCAGTTCTTTAGACGTTGTCCTGGAGTCTTTTGTGACCTCTCGGATGAGTCATCTCTGCGCTCTTGGGGTAATTTTGGTCGGCCGGCCATTCCTGGGAAGGTTGACCACTGTTCCATGTTTTTGCCATTTGTGGATAATGGCTCTCACTGTGGTTCGCTGGAGTCCCAAAGCTTTAGAAATGGCTTTATAACCTTTACCAGACTGATAGATCTCAATTACTTCTGTTCTCATTTGTTCCTGAATTTCTTTGGATCTTGGCATGATGTCTAGCTTTTGAGGTGCTTTTGGTCTACTTCTCTGTGTCAGGCAGCTCCTATTTAAGTGATTTCTTGATTGAAACAGGTGTGGCAGTAATCAGGCCTGGGGGTGGCTACGGAAATTGAACTAAGGTGTGATACACCACAGTTAGGTTATTTTTTAACAAGGGGGCAATTACTTTTTCACACAGGGCCATGTAGGTTTGGATTTTTTTTCTCCCTAAATAATAAAAACCATCATTTAAAAACTGCATTTTGTGTTTACTTGTGTTATATTTGACTAATGGTTAAATGTGTTTGATGATCAGAAACATTTTGTGTGACAAACATGCAAAAGAATAAGAAATCAGGAAGGGGGCAAATAGTTTTTCACACCACTGTACAGCCTTAATAAGATACAGATATTTCAGACAAAAGCATTGCATGTTGTAAGGTGTGGCTTCAAATAAACATATCTTACACATTAGGTTGAATCTACTAAATACAAAAGTGAGCATTAAATCATTTAGATGTACATCTGGATGCCCTATGTATGCTTCTTTATTAAAATCATGCCTTGTGGCATAGTTGTTATAAAAAACCCCACAACAGAAATTAAAAAGAAAACTTTTTTGACAATAATTTTTTTCTCATCTTGTAGCTCTTACAACATATTAATGCGATTTGTAATGACTTCTTAAGTGTAAGGAAATACCAACTCAACTAGCTGACATCCTTTTGTTTCTCATCACATCTTGTTCCACCCATGTTATCAGCCTGCCCTGTTTCTTCACCTGTGTGGTTGCTTCCCTGTTCTTTTAAGTGGAATTAGCCATTTGTAGTCTATATTAAAGAACTTAAAAAAGAAGTGAGCTCCGAATCACCTGTTGTGATTGAAAGAGCATTCAGATTTTGCAAGTGAGAGATATGGGTTAGTAGGGGATGAGGAAAAATGTTTGGAGAAACATAGGCAAAAATGAATGAGGAAGTGAAAGCATGGGTATTGGCAGAAAACAGAATAGGTTGTGGCAAGTATAGTAACAATAGTAAATGTCTTATAAATAATCATAATCAAAAAAATGAAGCTTGAGGGTGGTGCAGCAAAAAACAGAACTGCATGGAACTCTTAAGAAAAGTGACACTACTTTTAAAAATGAGCTCAACTTGCCTGAAAAAATCATCTAGAAAAAGGCAAATGTTATTGGGGAATTATTTTATTTTGGTAAAAAAATGTCAGTTTTCACTAGATAGATACAGTACATATGTGCATACTGAATGGATCACAGGGGGAAAATGCATTTTTTTTACTGCAGCCAACACAATCACAATAAGACAAATGCACAGAATACACTCAACATATACAAATACATAAATATGCCCATTATTTTAATATGCTGTATTAAAATAGAAGGAAAAATGTAGTATAGCCAGAGGATATGTAACATCTAGTGGCAGCTGATTTTTTGACTTCTCTAGTGCATTCAACACTATACAGCCCAAGTTGCTAGGAAATAACTTCTGGTCAATGAAGGCTAATGCTACCACTGTGTATTGAATAATGGACTGCCTAACTGGCAGAGCATGGTTAGAAGCTTAAGAACTGTGTATTGGGCATGGTCATGAGTAGCACAGGGGTTCCACCGGAAACTATACTGCTTCCCTTCCTGTTTACACCATACACCCCAAGCTTTAAATACAATGCTGACTCATGCCATCTGCAGAAATTTTCCAGTGACACAGCCATAGTTTGGTTTATCAGCAGTTGGTAGGAGAATGAACACAAGGAACAAGTGAAAACTGAATGGTGAATGATGCACATTGAGCCACCTGCAGCTCAACATCAGTAAGACAAATGAGATAATCGTAGACTTAGACTCAAGCCCACTCTGCCTCTTGCTGTAATTGGTGAAGATGTGGAGGTGGAAAGGAAATACATACACCTCAGGATGCATCTGAATGAAAAGCTTGAGTAAAGTAACAACACAGAGGCTTTATACAAGAAGGATTTGAGTCCCCTCTATTTCCTGTGAAAGTCAAGGTTGTTTAGTGTATATGCAGGCAACATTTACATGTTATCAAGAAGTCCATAGTGGCCAGTATTTTTTATATGCAGTAGTGTGCTGGGGAAATGGCATGAATGCAGGTGATGCCAACAGACTAAATAACTGATTAAAAAGGCTGGTTCAGTGTTAGGAATCTGGAAGGACCCGCTGGAGTTAGTGGTAAAACAAATGTCACTCAGGAGGTGCTTACTATCCTTGACAATGACTCTTATCCCCAAACAAGGTTTTGGCTAAACAGAGGAGCACATTCAGTTATAGACTTATAGACAATGCACGGTTGTTTCTACACTTGGCATCAGTCTTTATAATGAGTCGGTCCTCAGCCAAGGAGGTATTGTTCCCTGTGTGCTGAATTATACTGAGTTGGTGTAGCCTACTGTATATCTTAACAGACAGTGACACTACAGGTATGCCAATATGTTGTGTCAGTGACTGACATTCTGTACTGTGAAATTGTATAAGTACTTGCAATTCTAATAACTTTGCACTTAGTGCATACCTACTCTTTGGTAATTACATATTGATAATTCTTGTTACATTTATATTTGTACATCTTGCCCGAGGAAAGGGCCTAAGTTGCCTTGAAAGCTTGCAAATTGTAATCTGTTTAGTTAGCTAATAAAAGGTGTCATTTTGCTTGATTTCTCACTACATTCATAATGACTAGCACGGTACAACACCCTAGTACTATTTGTACCTTTGTTAGCATACTTAAGAACCCAACAGGTCTGCCTCACAAGGCTTACAGGTCCCAACATGTTATGCAGGTGTCTGCGTGGAAATCCTAAACCAGGGATGCTGCCGTTTAACGTATTGGGGGATAAAATATTCAACAGTCTTTCCCGGTCCTTCAATTGCACTGTCCTCCTGGCCGGATAAGGGTCCCTGCTCAATCTTGTTTGTAACTCCCTAATTATCTATCTATCTATCCATCCTCCCAAGGGGCGCCTTTTTACTTTCTCGTATACATACTATACAGAAAGTATAGGAATTGTGAAAAATTCAACCTTGAGATTTTGATGAATCTTGACGTTTTAGACCTTCCTGAGTCTGAAAATACCATATTTGAAATTATGTCTGTGTGTGCGTCTGTGTGTAAACACGATAACTTGAAAACACTTTGACCTAGGTCAATGAGATTTTGAACACCTGCGTTATATTAAAAATAAGGAATCCTATCAACTTTTGGGCCAACTATTATTAATTTTATTTTAATTTATACATCATCAGTTTAACAATAACATGTAAACATTGAACATGCTATGTAAATATAAAGGTGTAATGGAATAATAATTTGCTACATCCCCATCGTGTTCCTGGTAATACATTTAATTTTATTATATTTTTTTATTTCCACATCATTATCATAATTAAATGTAGCTTAATGCAGTTTTACATATAGCAATTTATTGGAGCAAATATTATATAATACTAACACATTTTCCTATGTTTTTAGGTGTCTATAACTCTTTTTACTTTGCATGTAATCTAGGTAATGCATATGTAATCATGAATAAATATTATTTTAATATAAAGTTTGATTATAAATAGAGATATTATCAATTAGTTATGATGAGAAACAAAGTGATGTTTAAGAAATATTGCGCAACTGGAAGTGGTTCTGATGACCTTTTCCTCTATCACAGTATACAAGAAAGTCGAGGGGAGCACACTGCTGATTTTTTGTTTATGGCAGTTAGATGCTTTACATTTTTAATTTCTCCAAAAGTAGCAATCATATAATTCTCTTAAATAACAGTAAGGAAATGCTTAACTAAGTTAATTGTATTGTTCAGTACACTCTGCTCTTTGCCAAAAATACAATTCCAGCTCCCAGAAATTAATGAGTCTGGACTTAGTCACTGTGTTAGACAGACTTAGCATTGCTCTCAATCATCAGTCTTTATTGTTTCTTCACTTTTGTCTTTGCAAATTCAGTTCTTTCTAATGGGTTGGGCCTTTGGCCCATATAAAGCAAAATGACAAGTGAGCTGGTAATAGGATTGTTTAAAGTAGGTTTTGATTATGTGTGTCAGAGATGCTTCAATATGGAATCCACAGAGATAGATGAATAGAAAGTCACTAGCTGGATGAGTTTGAATGAAAGCAAATGAACAAGCAAAAGCTTAGTCACAGGCAGAGACATCAAGTTATAAACTAAAAGTGTAAATGGCTGAGCAAAACCATAATTCAAGGTGATAAAGATAACTACATACAAGAAAATTCCTAGAACAGGAGTACTCAACTTCAGTCCTGGAGGTCTGCAGTGGGTGCAGTTTTTTGCTTTAACCAAATATTTAATTAGAACTGATTTATTTACTATTAAAGCAATATGTTTTTGGGGTCTTAGTTTTAGTTAACTTGTTTGTTACAATTCAGAAACCTTAATTGCCTATTGTCATTTTAAACAGCTCCATTTTTTTAACTGTTGCCTTTTTTCTTAACCAGCCGTCAGTTAATAATGAGGTGCAAATGATAAAAGAACCACCAGCTCTCCAGCTATCATGCTTCCATTTAAACCAGTTCTTATATATGCATTGTGAAGTATCTATGTAAAGACAATGATTTGAAATAAATGTGAGAGTAAGCATGGACCAAAAGATACAAATCTTTCCTGGACCACAAAAAAATGAAAAATGTTCTAAGAAAATTAAAAATATACAATGTGATAAAGACTTATCTAAGAAGAGTGAACGCAATAAAAAGTAATCTAATTAAATACCAAGTGTCACTATCTGCTAGGCCTGACTTCTAATTGCAAAACTGGTTGGAATGAAAACCTGCACACACTGCAGACTTCCAGGATTGGAGCAAACTACCCCTTACCTAACATGAATACTTAGTGAACACACAAGAAAATGAGTTTGTGATGGAGTCATGGATAAGCCACAGATGTCTGCTTAAATAACTGAGCCATGGAGATAAAGCATGTCCTAGGTAGTGACCAAAAAGTTGATGCTACTACATGGAGGGAAGAAACTAGAAGTGTAGACATGAATGTAGCCTGCACTTCTGTTTGACGTGTGTCAAACACACCTTTGTGGAGTCACTATTGTTTGTATTTGTTTTGAAATATGTGGAAAATGTGTTTTTTTGCATTAATTCTTGAATCACTAAAATAAGGAGTTGCATTTTATTGGTTGGTTAAACAATTCCTTGCAGAAATGTTGTGTATTGTCTTGCATTTTTAACAATTTATAAACCTGTTTTGTGCCATTTTTTTAACATTTATATTTAATTTATGAAATTTTTCAAATTGTTTTCACTCACCCTTTACATTTTATTATGTTTTCACAGCTTCTGTTATCAAGTGCATTCATGTGGATAATTGCACTTAGTGGACTGGTGAGTAGTATAGAATGTGACAGCAGGCAAAAAAGTGGTAAGAATGATTTATTGGAAGGTATAGTAATAATTAATTTTATTTATATAACATATTGACATATTAATATATTTAATAGAATAAATAAACTAAAAACAAGGTGTAAGCATAGAAAAAGTCCATAAGAAAGAAATTTGTAAAAGGATATGAATATGTTAAGGCCATCATGTTTACCCTGCATGTTCAGAGTGATGCCAAGAAGACCAAGCATATACATAGTGTGTATATTTACTAACACACATAACTAGAAGTTTATGTCATATGGAGAAAATAAAGTATCAAATGCAATGAAAGAACCAAGAACATCTGTTGGTACTATAGACCTGATCTTGAATCCTTACACACTTGCTTACTTCTCTCATTCTCGGGCACGGCAAAATGTTCCTCCTTCTTCACCACCCATCTGTCTCACTCACGTTTTCCATGCTAATTAAGCTTTTACCCTGCATTTACTCTCCTTCCAAATCCAGTGTGAGCAGCTTTAAATCTCTTGTTACTCATGGCTAAGAAATGTAATCAGTTCCTGGTTCAAAAGTGACCTAACTTCAGTCACAGGTCCACCTAATAAGAACCTCTCCCTCTAGTGGTTTCTGGTGAATCTGTTCCATTGAACTTTCAGTTGACCTTAAAGACCTGGGTCAAAGTTAGTCCTCTTCATTCGCAAAACATGAGCTACAGAAGCCTCTTGTCTGTCCTCTTTGGACTCATTCCAGAATGGGTATCCTAATCAAATGTTCCTCAACTGGTTGCCATAAGATCCATAAGTCCTTGTGATTTTTATCTTGCTCTCCCAGGCCTCACTCTATCTTTAAATAGCAGGTCAGTTACCCCTGTCCTCTGCTGGGTGTCATTCTTCTTTCCCTTGATTATTTTGGAATGTTCAGTATGTTCTTAACATACCACCCTCAAAAGCCCTCCTCTCCTACTCCTAACTCTTTATCTAGAGACCTTCTGCTGTAATTTAGTTTTTACTGTGACACACTGGTAGTGAAGTGTACTATTTCACAAGATATATAAAACAACACCAGTTTTAAGAAGTAAAGCATCAATCAATGGCTAATTAAAAATAATCAATTGCTCCTTAAACATGAGTTGGTCTTTAGTTGGAGTTTTATTTTACTAGTTCTAGGTATAACCAGTAAGTGTGTTCTATGTCAATTGAACAAAATATATATCTTTGTAATACATTTAGATGCTAGGCCTCCCAACAGTTTATATTTATGATGAGTAATATGTTAAATTTAATCATATAGACAACTGGTAAACAGTGGAGTACTTCATTTTTAAATGTAGTACAGAAGCTTCAGCAGGATATACTGGCAGAGTTCAAACTCAAATATAAGGCATTTTAGAAATTCAAATGATAGCAATGAAAACATGTATTTTCTTTCCCGAGTCAGGGAAAGTGAGGAATGGCCTTAATTTAAATATATCTTGTGAAGAATCTCACAAGATTTTACCTCTATGTGGTTCAGAGCTTAATTCACAAACAATACCTATAGATTATTGTCCAGTATGTTGAACACAAAAGGGTCCAGCTTTAATTCAATGGTATCTGACTCCTGTTGGCAACCAACAAATGAGATAACTGCATCTTTCCTATTTTAAGAAAGAAACGCTTAGTACATCCAGAAGTTAAATGTTCTGAATACAGTTACACGAGTTTATCAATTTATCCCATTCACTTGGCTTGTAAGATAAATAGAGAAAAACATGGAATCAACACTAAAGGCATGATATAAATAAAATTATACCGAAAACAGAGCCTGGCAGAACCCCATGTATAAATTGACTGGGGGATGATCTACACCCATTAACTGTGACTATAAACTGACAACCTAAAAAAGTGGCCATGTAATAAATTTTAGACCCAGCAGGATAAATGGCCATTTTGGAAATACTTGGCTTCAGCAAAATCCCTGTGATGCAGAGGATACAGCAGTCTTTTATGTTTCATTGAGAATTGATCCAACAGTGTAATTCATCAAACTTGCTGTCCTGCAACTCCATAATATCCAGCAAACCATTGTGGTCGCTAAAGTCTGTGTGAATGCCAGCTGGGTTTCACAAATAAGCTACCAAAGTTTTTTTTCTGGAGCAATATCTGTCTCATCTGTATATTAGCAATCAAATTTGTGAGATAAATTCCTTTACATTTGTTTTCTCTTTAATATATGTAGTCTAGGACTTTGAATCTCAAATACAGGAGTGATTTATCATAGCAATTGAAAACTGAATGTGCCTTTTAGTCAAATCAGGACAAGACACCACCAAGAAAAAAACAGAGTAAAAGAACAGAAAAGAACTAAGTATGCCAAGTGCCTGTACCATCTTAACACTGTGAAGGGGAGAATATTTTTTAAAAATAGTTCTTTTTTCTGGGGCTGTCATATTTACTAGCAATGACTTCAAATATGTGGAGTCCTGACAAGTAAAGATTGTGTTGTTTTTAGAAATGTGACATATCTTAAGAGGAGCTTGTCATGTAATCATACTGTAATATTTAGTATAATTATTAATACTCTCTGCAAGAAAGAGCTTACCTAAATCACTTAGGACTTTATAAGGATTGTTGAAGTATTTTATAAACCAGAATCAAAGAAAAGATTCAAGAACTTCCATGTTCTCTTCAATTCAATTTTTAAACCTGATTACTCCATCACAAGGGGCATGTGGGGCAGTAGCCTATACCAGCAGCACTGGGCACAAGGCAGGAAGTAAGTCTGGAATTGACTTGAGAACTTATTGATACTAATACTAATATTTGATCATTATAACCTATTGAAATATACTGCATAACGGTTATTATAAATTTGTAAATCTGGCCCACCTTAAATCCCTTCTCACCTGTCCGTCAGCGTCTTTTGTCTTGTAAATGTGTCGCTCAGCAAAGCAGCAAGCAACCTGCTATACCATCTCCCCCACCGCCACAGAACGGGTAAGAAGTTCCCCAACTCAAGCCTGGATTATCTTGGAGTGAAGTGTTGGAGTTTTAGAGGAGAAATAATAGATCGTTTTTTGGAGCCCATACATTTCATGTGTGTTCCACGTCTTCAACAATCTATGTAAACACATAGTTAAAACATAAACGTTTTTCATGTTTTAGTAAATGACGAAATGTATAATGTGTGAAGGGTGAAGTCTAAATATCAAATAAACACTTTCACAAAAGGTGCAAGTGCAATACGACAGCTTCCATGGTGCAGCGGTAAGAACTGCTGACATGTAATCAAGAGGCTGCGGGATCGATCCTGGGTGCTGCGCAAATTTACCATCTTGAGTAGTGAGCTGCTCTTATTGTTAATGTTATACAATAAAAACATACATTTGATTTGCGTCTGTAGCAGCTGGTGTAAATTTATAGTACTTGTAAAAGTTAGCGGTTTTTTTTTTTTTCACTTTTATTCTCTCACTCATGATCATGATACATACCCACCCATGTGACGCTGTTAGTTTTTGTCTGAAACTGGGAATAACTGTAGATGTGAGTGGTGTTTTCAGACAATGGAACTGGAAATTCTCTGATCTGCTGGGATAAAAGCTGACACACAAATGCTGGTGAATCTGCTTTCTTGTTATCTCACTGTCACTTGATTTTTTTTAATTCAGTTTTATTGAGTGTCCCTGCTTACGCTGAATTAGTATGCACATTATGGTCCATGATGTCAAAGCCGCACTGACAAAAAACAGAGACATAGGTATATATGATATTTGAAATGATTAATTTTATGACTTGTATAGTACATTTCAGAAAACATTGTGGCACTGATGCAACATTATTCATATTGTTCATATTCATTTGCATGCCTTCTTGTGGTTGTAATCAGTGGCCGCGTTTTTTTTTTTCCCTCGATCTTGCCCAGTCTCCACATTTTGGTGTTTCTTTTGTACTCCAGGACATGCGGAGAAAAGAATAGTACAGAGAGGTCAGTTCTACGCTATATGCAGTCATCAAATTCAAATGTTAACAGTTCGCACACACCTTCCTACATTTACGACATTGCCTTTTCTTGTAAGAAGCGACGACGAAGTTCCTTTGCAAGGTGAGCAAAGTACACTCTCTTCTTTTCTCAGTGGACCCCGGGCATTCCTTGTATAGTACATGTGCGTTCATCGCCACCAGGTTAGGCATATTATAGCACACAGCAACCAGCCACCCGCATGCTCATGCTCGCACTGAATAAGCTCACGCCTTCTGGTGTATGATGTCAACACAGCACCAGGCAAAAAAAGAAAGAGACAAATATATGTAACATTTTGGAGAAACAATTTGATGACCATAATAGTAGCAATCAGAAAACATCATCACAATAATGCAATATTATTTGAAAACCAACAGCGTCAGATTGGGTGTAAATTTATGGTACTTGTATAAGTTACCTTTTTTTTTCAGTTTTATTCTCTCAGTCACGTTCACGCACTCCCCATTCCAAACCCAACCCCCCCCCCAGAAGATCTAACATTAAGTAATGGCGTCAGCATAAATTTACACCAGATCTGACGTTGTTCGTTTTCATTTAATTAAGTACTCTGTGGAATATACAATATAAAATCAAGTTTGACTGTTTGCTGGAAGATGGTTACAATAGAAGGAAATGGTACACTTACACGTCACACCTTCAATAATAAATTTCTTACAAAAGAAAAAATACCAAGCAGATTTTTCCAAAAATTCAACCTTTGTTAGACATCTCACAAAAGTCTAGCTCAGGGATGTCAAACTCCGGTCCTGGAGGGCCGCAGTGGCTGCAGGTTTTCATTCTAACCATCTTCTTAATTAGTGACCAGTTTTTGCTGCTAATTACCTTCTTTTGCTTTAGTTTTAATTAACTTGACTCAGGCCTGTTAGTTGTATTTTTTTTCCTTAATTAGCAGCCAAACAATAATGAAAAACAAAACAAGTCATCACATGACCAGCTCATCTGTGAAAATCTCAGTAAGATTGATCTCTCAGCTCACCAAAACATTTTGATGGTGTTCTTAGAAAAAACAGAAAATCAACAATTTTGGAAATGTCTGCTGTAGCAAAATGAGAGCAGCAACAGGTCATGGAATTAAATAATGGGCTTAATTAATAGCAAGAATTGGCTTCTCATTAAGAAACTGGTTGTAGTGAAATTGTTTGGAGCTTGAAGACCCAATTTAGCTTGTCATCTGTTGGTTCGTTTCATGTCTCACTTCTGTTTCGCTGTCATTTATTAAAGGAAATAATCTATTCAGAAGACTGAATCCTTAAAAACAGGCCTATTAAAATAAAGGGAAAAGAAATTAATTAGCAGTGAAATTTGCTCTAATTCAAATTATTTGCCCAAGTGTTATTTGTGTGAAGTTTGCCTGTTTTCCCCAAGTCAATTCTGCTTTTTCTCAGGGTTTTACAGTTTTTATGCAGCATTCCATAAACTGGGAAGCTAGTTGAGTTGATTATTCTAAAGTATCTTGGTTTGATCTTGGGAGTATATACGAGTGTGTTATATTTCAGCCAGGTTCCTGCCCTGGCTGGGGTTTAATTCCTTGTTTTACATTCTTTTTATTCAATTTTGTGCCATTTATTTATGTTAGTTACTTTTGTGAATGATTGGCTTTGTTTCCTTTGACTGTATTATGTTTCCTGTGTTTTGTGGGTGGTCTCCCCAAAGGCAGGGCAACCTGCCCATCACCACTAAAAACTGCCCTCAGTCCTATAAAGGCGAGGGTTTCCCACAGTTCCTGGAAGTTCATTCAAATATGCTAGGGAGCCAATGAGTTTATTTGTGTTTTCGCTGTGCTTGTGGTTTGCGATATCTATGGATTCTTTGACCTTCTGCTCTGTTTTTGACCTTTCTCTAGGTTACTGTATAGTAATTTGGGATTGGATTGCTTTATTGTTTTGAGCATATCATTTTTGCCTTTTGCCTCATTATGCTAGAGCATTTTTGGTAAGAACAATTCTTTTATTTTGTAAAAATTCTATGTGGCCTTCTGTGTTACCATGGGTTTTTGATGGGATTTCCCCCACTAGTGGGTATTTTTGAAATTATTCAGGCCTTTTGAGCTCTGGGACTCTCATGTGGCATAACAGAGTGGGGCTGTGATGGCATAACAAATAATGTAGGATTGTTTGCTGCCTTGTGCCCAGTTCTACCAAGACCCCCCTTTGGATCAATTGGGGTTGAGAATGTTATATTTGTTGCTATCACTTTGCTTAGCAATTTTTGCTATTCTATCACATACCATTTTGATTTTTTTATATCTGCAGCACTAGAAACAAATATTTTTCATTGTATTCTAAACTATGACAGTAGAAAGAACTGAATTTTCTTTCACTAGATTCTGCCTTGAGCTCATTACTCCCAACGTTGACACCTTTTGCCATTGACTCAAAGATTACCAGACTGGTTACAAACAAATTCTGTACAGAATTCTTACAATATGCAGCATAAATGTCACTGCTAGATTATTCCCAGCAATAGTAAGAAAGAGTTACTTTCTTTTTTTCATTTACTGGTATCATCCATCTGCTCTTCCATTTTTGAACACTCTTATTCCAATTCATGGTCAGTTACATTTGTAAACTTCTTTAGTATCTTTGGGCTGGAAGTGTGATTCAAATCTGGATGAGATACAGTACTAATCCAATGTAGGGATTCTATTGTGTCAACAAAAGGAAAATGAATGACTGTACTTACTTGATTTTAATATTATAAAATCAGTAAAGCTAAAAAAAAATAATAAATGTAAATAAATAATAAAAAGAATAGGACAATGGTAAATAATTTAAAAAAGGTACCGTAAGTGCAGTTCTCAAAAGTCTTTAAAAATATTACCACTCATTTCCTGATGGGCTGCACATTCCAGCCCACTAAACTAACAGACAAATGACATTTAGAGTGATGGTCTGTGACACCCATGTAAGTGTAATTTTTTTGTCATTTAAGAAGTCAAGTAAACTCAGTGATGTGTAATCCTCTTCAAACAACATTTCCTCTTTCTAATCTCACTGTGGAAAATTTTGGCAAGAAAGTGTAAAAGTCAGCAGGAATTGCTAATGTAAATGTTAAAAAATATGTATATTAACTTTAACTGTCTCTACTTGAATTCAAAAACAAGTGTTTTTTCATTGTATAGGGCACCTTGCCCATGCTTTACTCTGTGTGACTTTTAGCTTTTCCTGTCAGGATGTGGTTATCACCTTCTTATCATATTTTAAGAAAACAGAAAAAAATGCAACAGATAATATTCAGGCAAATTGGCAACACTGTTGCAGAAATATGGCTACTGTCATTCTGGATAAGATTAGCAAATCTTTTAATTTAAGCTAGACAAACAGCACTGTAGATTTAGCTCATTAATTGTGCATAAAAAAGGCTGTATGTTTATATATTATGTAGAAGAATGTAGAAGGGCAATGTTTTTATTGTTATCCTGTATATCTATAAGCTGTTTATATTATAAAAATTCTGTTTATTTGCAATGAATTATTGGAATGTCAGATACATTTATTACAAAAGTATTTTTTGGTGTTGAACATGGTGCAGAATAAAAACACAAATTTCTAAATAAGCTTCATTTTGTATAACTAAAATATGACAAAGTTTGGCATCAGTGACACACAGCAGCATGATTCGTCATTGATGGAAGGATAGTGTGAATTGGTTTGCCTTTTATGATAGTCAGCCTTGAGTCAACTTTTTGAGAGTACAAATCATTGGCAATGACCAATAATGTGAAGATGCCAGACACAAATATAACTAGTTTAAAGTGTTAGATAGTGTGGTGGATTGCCGGCTTCTTACTCCGGCCATCACCCCCAGGCCGCCAGGAGGAGCTCTCCGGACAAAGTGGACGTGCC